>NC_056743.1:1729781920-1729999420 GCF_019279795.1 Protopterus annectens
CCCATGGGACAGATTCAGCCCCCAACAACCCCCACCTGTGCCTCACTATGGCCACCATCATCAGAGTCCAATGAGACACTGACATCAGGTTGTGAGGGGGACACACTCCAACCCCCATGTTCATCAAAGAGGAAGACAAAATAAGTACATTACTGTCTGCACTACTATGTATGGTAATCCACACACACATACAGGTCAGGAGCCACAACTGCATTACACATACCACATCTTATCTCTGATCCCATGCACAATATACAAGCAGACTACAACATACACAGACAAGACAGGCTCTTTATAACATGTACTGCAACTACATCTAGTTAATGTTGCCAGTACTATACACCTGTGAAATAAGCAGTATGTCAGTGTATGTGATAGATTTACACCTAAAACACAGTGCACCCGTCTTGAGCATAGTATGACACTTATGGTATCACTGCCTCAGGTATGTACCATCTCCACTGCCTCAGGTATGTGCCATCTCCATACTGTGTGTGAACAGGCATCTGAGAGTGATTGCCTCCTGTATAGCAGACTACATAGACCTTCTCAAAAATAAGTGCAAATGTTTTACTCCTCCTGCAAATACACAACTGTGATTACCCATTCAATGCATTTCAGTTAACCCCTCCAGAAATGAACATATAATTATTGTACTCTGGCTAAGCATAACAGTTGTGCCTAGGACAAAATGGCAGCCCTTAACATTCTTAGGGTATATATGATCTGTAAAACAACAGTATCACACTTACAAGGTACAGGACCTTGGACTCTGGCCACACCTGGCGTACCTATGGAAATGAGAGGGAGAGGCATTGTCAGCAATGCCAAATGTGGCATTGTTACAGGGTAATATATGTGTATATTAACATGTACAGTAGCTAATGTAATACTGCTTACAATGCTGACATTCTGAATATGTGTGCTCAACTGTGCATTAAAACTAAACCCCCAATGCAGTTAGACCTGACACCCGTGTACTGGTATGCAAAGGCTGCTACAATTACTGATACAGTATGATGAACACAGGAAGCTTATCTGCATGCTCCTCTGCTGTGGATGCTGTGGTACCCACCTCCATGTTGTATGGGATGATGGATGGTTTGGAGCTGGTTGATCCCAGGTTTGCCAGGAATTCTTTTGTGACCAAGAGTGGTTGTTCTGTTGCAGGCCCTCCACTTGTGACAGCACGGTGCCTGGCCACAGTGGCAGCCCTTTGCCATACAGCATTGACCATATCTGTTGTCTGGTGTAGGACCTGCTTGTAGGTCCTGTCCTGTAGCCCTACTTGGTTGACTACTGTGATGAGGTCAGCCCACAGTGCTGCTGTTCATGTTCATGTGTTCATGATGCTGGTGACTTCTGGATAGCAGGATGTTATGAAGCAGTCAGAGGCCATCCAGGATAACATTATTCTCAGTGTCTGAAAATGGTGGGTGCCTCCTTCAATGCATCCTTTCTGAAAGACAACAAGTGTGGAACACATCACAGGACTAGATTCATTGATATCCACTATGTACAGAACCTGACATTCAAATTGGCCTGCACTGTCCACTGCTACCTCCCACATCATACCCTGCAGTCTATCAACACACTATGTATGTGGCTATCACCAACATAGTGGTGATACTGGTTATGTCCTTGTGTGCCATGACAGTGTGCTGCATGTCTCCACACCCATCAATGCCATCTACAGTGGTGTGCCCCCTATGGGCAAAGTCCCACTACTATGTCATACAGCCACTGTCAGACAAATAGGTTTGTGTTATGACAAGTATGTGGAGACAGTCCAGCAACATCATTGTGCCACAATGACAGACAGCAATGCAAACCTGCTGTAGTATATCTTCCCTGTAGGCGTCATACTTCTCCAGTACACAGATGTTTGTGGAATGTGTACTTTTGCCTGATGTATGTGATCTTTTTTGCACAAACATGAATGTCTGACAAACGTTTGGCCAATAATTAATGGTTATTCTAAGAATATGGAGAATCTGACTGTCACATGCCAGAACCCTCAGAAAACCATTATGCTACACTAATATCTGTTACACTATTCATACTCTTACTTTGTAGGACCAATATGTACACTCATTTGCTGAGATTGGGCCTGTGTTCCCCACTAATAATGGCTATTACCTAAATTCCTGCTGTAGGGGATTGCCCGGTATGTTAGCCACAGTTCTCAAGCATTGAGATATGAATGTCAAAAAAACAGTGAGGGACAGTTGGGGACACCTTTGCAATATGTGAACTATTCCTGTGTGGCATTCACAGACTGAGAGAAGCTGAATGCCAGTACATCATGTGATATGACAGATGTGTCCACCCTAACTTACTGTCAATATATCTAACTCATAATCCAGTAACTTTCATACAGGAGCTGACCATTGAAGGAGGGAGTGAGAGGGCCACAGCTGTGATTTAATTCACAGCAGGCACAGTTGAGAGGTATGCTTGTACCTATTGGGCAGCAGAGTATCACCAACATGTCATTCCCAGATATGTAGTACAGGCCTACTGTTGTAATCCCCATTCCTCATAACTGCATCCTCCCATCTGCATCTCATTATATGGGGACTTGTATTACATACCCGGTAGAGTGATGTAATCATTTTGTGAATAAATCCTGAAGAAAAAAAGCTTGCTATATCGCAGTCTATCTTGGTAAAGCAACTTACAGACCTGTTTCCTATAGGCAGTTGCTTGCCTTTTGTAGGTAATGCTCATTAACAGGTAATTGCCTGTGCACCAATCCATGGCTCTGACTCCCAAACTGCGTCCAGAATAGCTGGGTTGCACTTTCATTAGCAAATGACATGGCACCACAGTGCAATATTTAAAGCCTTCATGTAGGCCTTGGCCCCTTTCTTAGTCTTTAAGATGGACATTAGTGAGGTGTGGAGACTACAACATCATAGAGGGTAGGTACAAATGCTGTCCATTGCTGAGATTTATGAGGTATATCCACAGTTTTGCATGCTGTGTTTGGCCATTGTCAGATGACATTGTGATTATCTGGCAGTGCAGTGTTAAACTCTGTGGGTTGAGGTCAGTAAGGGAGATGATACATGTGAGTGTCAGACATCATACCCTTCAGAATATGCATGCTACTGTAGTACCTGCTGGTATATCAGCTCACTATGTCTGTAGGGACAAACTGTGAAACATGTCCCTGTCACTCGACCTTTGCCCCCACACTCCTATATTTATGGGTGTTGTCTGGATCCCCTATTCTAGGGGGTTGTGACGTATGGTAGGTCTGTAGCAGGTAGCTTAACATACAGCTCCATATATTGCAGGCTTCAGCAGGAGGGAGTGTGAACACTTTGGAGGACAGGAAGCTCTACATGTCAATGAGACAGCAATGTTAGCTCTGTTGTTACAGCAGAACCAGGGTGAGGGTACCCATAACAGTCCAGATGAGGCATGTGCTTAAGGTATATATGTTATGTAACAGTGCCAAATGGAGAGTAGCAGGCGACATATAGGTAGGCTATATGAATATATGCAGTGTGTCCCTACCTACAAGCCTTTGACTTGAAAACATTGGTAGCAGTTAATTCAATAGCAGCAAACTGTTTTGGTTAAAACTGCATGACTTGGTCATTATTTGCTGTATTCCCAAGAATGTAATTGGAGTACAATGTACGGGATTCAAACCCAGGAATGTGGGTGGCCAAATGTACTGTATACAAGACATTTAATAGACTGAGCTACTAAGTTAGTGTTGCAGTAGCTGTATTTGCAAGATATGTGTGCATGCATACAGTCTGTCACACAGGATTTGCATTAGCATGTGTTTTCTGATGGGTATGAAGTGTGACACTCATATGTCTGTCAGGATTTTCTAACCTCCATCTTTAATGACTTGCCAGTACTTTAGCAGACACATTTGATTTTGTGAAAACCATGCCAAAAGTAGGAGGCAAAACTGTGGACATTCTGCAACAGTCTGTACAGTTGACAGATATACCTGCTATCCCAGGCCTTATGTACATCCATTATTATTTGGTTGTGTACTGGTGTAGTGTCTGCATCACAGTTGCAAGTACACTCGCATTTTTCCTATTACATGTACTTACAGTGTGTCAGTGGCAATCAGTATATGTTGGTGGAAACATCTGTCTTAATTCATAGCTGAATGGCCTTGCGGACTAATGCATTGTACTGTAGTTGATAGAAGCTGGGTTTGAGATGTGGCAGGGGAGATTATTTTGCAGATGTGTCTAACACTGTCAGAAACACATAAGATGACTAACTAAGGTGCTTTGAAGCAGTTTTAAGAGGGTTTGCATGGGTTTGAGTGGTGTACTGCATTGTGGCGCACTGTTAGCTCTGCTTAAACCCACTCTACAAATAAAAAAAGAAAAGAAAAGGGGTGATAGGAAAGTGGTGAAATAGGGGGCAAGCAGGGGGAAAAAACATACTGAAAGGCAAGTATGGTTGTACACGAAGGGTATAGGAAAAGACCATAGCTTTCCATTTCTTGTACAGCAACAGTTGTGCAGGTTTTATAGAATTTGAAATTTGGAGCTTCACACCACAAAGAGAGACGTGAGGGCAGCATAAAATGTTCATCAATTAATGTAATAATTACTTATGTCTAGTGGACACGTGTGCAAATGAAGAGCTATGTATGATGCAATATTTTATATGGTACACATGCCATTTTTTTAAGGAGAGAGTGGAATGTTGGGGAAGGGATATAGGTATGTGTGTGGAGGTGAGATGGGTAGGAGAGGTTGCATTTGCAGACAAACAAGACAGCATACAGGGGTGGTGTGTGACATGCGAAGAGGTAAACATCTTGGATTGGGGAGGGTGTTGTGGAATCAGAGGTGCATGTGCCTCCAGGCTGCAGTAGTGTTACTGAGATCCCCACCCATGGGCAGTCAACACTGCTCCTTTACTGCCTCGAATGTGGCTGTGCTGGAGGCTAGGCACTGGAGCCCTCAAACTCCACCCGGTTACCCAGTCTACCCTCAATTCAGTGCAGGAATTGTTCATAACTGTGATGCATCATGGCAGATAATTGTTCCTGGGTGACAACCCACCCTCTGCCACAGCTCCCAGGAGGGGCAAGCCTCATTCCCTGAGGCAGTTGCACCCGAAGGTGGTGCAGGGGCCAGCAGAGGGGGCACAACTGGCTTGGGTCCCAGACAAACTTTTACCTGATGCCACAGCCAGCTGAGGTAGGGTAGGTGGATCACCAGGAACCAGCCTACCCCGACATGCTGTGGGTATGGATGTAGAGCAATAAACATAGGTGAGTTATGAACAAAACCATTGTTAGCAATAACAGCATGCCAGAACATTGTACATATCCCCATTAGAGTTAAATGTATATTATGTGAAACACTACAATACATAACAGAGCAGTCAGTATATTAAGAGCATGCCAGTAACAGTTCATAGGTTCATAGACAGGTACTAGGCTATTGGTCCTAGGGCCTATACATGCCTAGCCAAAAAGGTACCCTGGCTTTCGCCACCCAAGAAAATTATTTTCCTGTGCCCCTGTCAAGCAGAGGCACAGAAGTGATCCCCAGGCTGAATTTCCTATTACCCATCCAATCATCAATATTTTTCTTGAAGAGTGCTACTGAGAAGCTCTGTTTTACATAGATAGGTAGTCTGTTCCAGAGTATGGGAAGTCTCTGGGACAGGAATCTGTCCCTCCAGCATGTTCTGTTTATTGTGGTGACAAGGTTTAGGTTTCTAGAGCATGTAGCTTGGATGGATTGGGATTTCTTTAAGGGGAGCATGTCCAACAGCTCTGGGTTTGACACAGCTTTGTATATGTTAGGCAGAGATCACCTCTTAGTAGGCGATATGCGATGGAGTAAAGCTGGAGTTTTTAGAGATGGTCTGCGTAGGGCATCTGCTTAAGGCCAGTATTTCTGTGGCCTTTCCAGTTGTTGTAGATGTCTTGTGAGGTACATGGTATAAGGCCAACAGAATAGGTAATTCAGGAAGATATGTTAACATGCAACCATAGTAATACATAACATTAATAAAACACATGCCCAAAATACAGTTTTTGGAAAAACATATGTTAACAGTAAACCATAAACAATATATAATAATCATAATAAATATGTGGCGATAATGGGTGGGAAGAGAGAGAAATACAGTCCATTAATACCATCAAAGGCTATATAGCTGACAACAGTAATGCTAGGTACTTACTATGTCTGTCCTTTCTTTATGTGTAAATGTGCTTTATAGCTGCTGTAGCACATACATACCTCTCAAACTATCTGCATAGGGCACTATGGGCCAAGTTGTAACACCTACAGGTACATAACTACAAAGAACACTTGCACATCAGGTGGACCTATATAACTACTGAGGAGTACTGTGGGCTAATGTACTATCAATTTGATATTGACATATAATCATGTCGATGATACATCTGTGACAGAGGGATTACACAACGGCAATTACATTCCATCACAGCGTGACACTTGAGAAAGATGCATGTGTACAGTACAGTGAGTACACAACTATCATGCATGGGGATCATACCTAATAGCACTGACTGCAGGGCACATATGCATCTCATACAGTAATTGACTGCATCAACCTTTAAAAGACACTCCAGGAGTACAGCCATATCTGGATTACACATTTTATTTCTTTTCTCTTAATATAAGGAAAGCAGTTTTTAGTACTTAATAAATAAGCACCTATCCAGGCATGTCTAAGGGTCAGCTCACAGTGTTTTCTCCTGTCTACCTGATGAATGTGGGCATCTTGGGACAATGCAGCAATTGCCTCATGTGCACAGACAACCCTCTCCTCCTACCACCCAACACAACAACCTGTGAGAGATGCACTTATATAGCCAAACTGGAAGCAAAGCTCTCTGCACCCAAGACTGGAATAGACAGTCAAGAGGAGAAGGTAAACACTTACACCACACCACACTCATCACATAGTCCCTCAAAATCTGTACCACCAAAACACACACATAGAAATGCAAAACACACACCTACATTCACAGAGGCTCTCAATAAAAACCTGCCCAAGCAACAGGGACCTTCAAAGCAGAAAGGCAAGCAAGCTCCACCCCCCAACACAACTCAAATGACACACTGCCCACAATCTCAGTACGCCACTCAACTACAGCCCATAAGGCATAACAACATACCCAACACTCTAGTCTTAGGTGACTCTATAGTCAGGCACACAAATGTTCCACTCACCAGGCTAAACAAGGAGAAAGTTACTGTCAGCTGTCTGTCAGGTGCCAGGATCCGTCACATAGTGCATGCACTCAGGTCACTCCACAACAAGTACAAATATTACTCTGTCATTGTCCATGTTGGTGTGAATGACCTGAGACGTACCTCCTGGGACTACATGAAAAGAGACATGTAAGAGTTCTCCGATCTTGTAACCCAGGCAGGTATGACCCTGGCCCTCAGTAGCATCCTGCCATCACCCAGAATGATACCACTGTACAAGGACAAAATGATTTACTTCAACAACTGGCTAAGCTTCTGGTGTCATTCTAAGGGGATCCAGTATTTGTCTGCCTGGGATGACATGATCGACAGACTAAGATGCTTTGCCAGAGATGGCCTGCACCTGTCACCCTTGGGATTCCGGATACTGGCTAAGGCTCGTGCCACCCCTATAGTGCCTTTTTTAGGCAAGGTTCAAATGACAAATTCACCACCATAACAGGTACAAGCAAGCAAAATCTGAGGATAATGCTACTTAATGCTAGAAGTCTAAACTTTAAAATGCACTCACTCGAGGCACTCATTAAAATGGAAAACATCAACATCTGTGCAGTGACAGAGACCTGGTTCAAAGCTCCAGAGAGCACCCCTGCATTACCAGGCTATAATTCATACCACACCTTTCAGCCACCTAACCCAGACCTAAGCACTAAAGGTGGAGGCATGTCCATATTCATTAAGGATATCCATACCTCAAGGCAAGTTGCACAGCATAATGCATCCGAGATTATCCAAGAGCAACTAACTCTGGTCAAGACCGCAGTCCAAATTGTAGCTTGCTACAGACCCCCCAGCATGTCCCAGGATTCCCACTCCTCATTTCTTGATACACTGGAAAATATTAGGGTACAACCCAACACCCCAATAATGGGTGATTTCAACTACCCCACCATTAACTGGGAAAACTACTCATGTACCAACTCCTTTGCTCAACTTTTTCTGGAATTCATAAATTCCAATGCCTTGGATCAACTTCTTCACACCCCCACCAAGGGCAGCAATATCCTAGACCTGGTCATTACCAACATGGGCGACCGGTGTTCCATACCAGAGGTCAATCTCTCGTTATTCAGATCCGACCACAAGCTAATCACCCTAGACATCTACATCCCGCCCCGACCACCCATTAGGGAAACCACCATAAAAAACTTCTCCAAAGCCAACTTCACACTTCTTAAGACAGAAGTGGCAAACTTCATGAAACCCATGCAGACGGACAATAGAGATACGACTTCTGAATCCTACACAAATGCACTTTATAAGAACTTACACAAGTGCATGGATCGTGCTATCCCTAACAGAACCAAGATGCTATCCTCCCAAAAAAAAAAAAAACAATCTGGTGGTCCTCTGCTATAAACAAACTCTAGAACAGAACAAAGAAACTGTTGCAAAAAAAAGTAAAATTCCATGACTTGAGGAGCTCCCTGGAGAGCCTCAGTAAAAAGCTGAGGTCCCTCATAATCCCTGATTTAAGTATTTGTTGGCTTTTTTTATCTGCTTTGTCCTCTCTGGCTTTCATTTAATAAGATATAACTGTTTTTGTGTCTATCTGCTGAATTCTAAAGTATCTGCACTTAAAAGTAGCATTTTGGTCGACTCTGGTCGAATAATACTGTTTTTTTGCTAATTTAATTGCTGAGGCTGCTCACTAAAGTGTGCTAGCCTGTGTAAATCGATTTTACTGTTTGCCTAACTGCATTTCTGTGTTCTTTCCTAAAAAAAACAAAAAACAAAAAATACTCCTTGTTTTCCGCCTTTGCTCGACTAGTTAAGACCAGTATACAGGCTTTGCTGTATTCTGGGCTGTGTGTAGTTCCTGTGTTGGCCATTGCCTTACTTGGATAGAAGGAAGTTTCTGAGCTCACCAGTGGGAGTGGGAGCCTTGAGCAGCCTATCTGTCCCTGGGAAGTGACCTCAGCACTTGAGCTGTAATTCATTGGTTGCCTTGGACCATTTCTAGCTCTTTTCAAGTTCCCTGTATAAAAATCCGCCTCAGGGCGTTTTTTCAGGCTATATACCCAAGCAAAGCTCCACGTGGTCCTGCAGAGGGGTCCTGGCAACAGAGAACTGAAAGAAGCTACCACTTTCCAGATTTAAGTATTTTTGGCTTTTTTATCTGCGTTGTCCTCTCTGGCTTTCATTTAATAAGATATAACTGCTTTTGTGTCTATCTGCTGAATTCTAAAGTATCTGCACTTAAAAGTAGCTTTTTGGTCGACTCTGGTCGAATAATACTGTTTTTTTGCTAATTTAATTGCTGAGGCTGCTCACTAAAGTGTGCTAGCCTGTGTAAATCGATTTTACTGTTTGCCTAACTGCATTTCTGTGTTCTTTCCTAAAAAAAACAAAAACAAAAAAAAAAATACTCCTTGTTTTCCCGCCTTTGCTCGACTAGTTAAGACCAGTATACAGGCTTTGCTGTATTCTGGGCTGTGTGTAGTTCCTGTGTTGGCCATTGCCTTACTTGGATAGAAGGAAGTTTCTGAGCTCACCAGTGGGAGTGGGGAGCCTTGAGCAGCCTATCTGTCCCTGGGAAGTGACCTCAGCACTTGAGCTGTAATTCATTGGTTGCCTTGGACCATTTCTAGCTCTTTTCAAGTTCCCTGTATAAAAATCCGCCTCAGGGCGTTTTTTTTGGCTATATACCCAAGCAGAGCTCCACGTGGTCCTGCAGAGGGGTCCTGGCAACAGAGAACTGAAAGAAGCGACCACTTTCCTGATTTAAGTATTTTTTGGCTTTTTTTATCTGCATTGTCCTCTCTGGCTTTCATTTAATAAGATATAACTGTTTTTGTGTCTATCTGCTGAATTCTAAAGTATCTGCACTTAAAAGTAGCATTTTGGTCGACTCTGGTCGAATAATACTGTTTTTTTGCTAATTTAATTGCTGAGGCTGCTCACTAAAGTGTGCTAGCCTGTGTAAATCGATTTTACTGTTTGCCTAACTGCATTTCTGTGTTCTTTCCTAAAAAAAACAAAAAACAAAAAAAAATACTCCTTGTTTTCCCGCCTTTGCTCGACTAGTTAAGACCAGTATACAGGCTTTGCTGTATTCTGGGCTGTGTGTAGTTCCTGTGTTGGCCATTGCCTTACTTGGATAGAAGGAAGTTTCTGAGCTCACCAGTGGGAGTGGGGAGCCTTGAGCAGCCTATCTGTCCCTGGGGGAAGTGACCTCAGCACTTGAGCTGTAATTCATTGGTTGCCTTGGACCATTTCTAGCTCTTTTCAAGTTCCCTGTATAAAAATCCGCCTCAGGGCCCTTTTTATGTCCACTGTCACTCATGCTTGCCCCCACCTGCAATATTTATGAATGCTGTCTGGATCCCTATTCTAGAAGTTGTGACGTATAGTGAGTCTGTGTGAGTAGCTTAACATGCACAGCTCCGTGTATTTCAGGCTTCAACGGAGGTGTGAATACTTTTGGGACGAGAGCTCTGCATGTCGTGGGACAGCAATGTTAGATCATATTTGTTACAGCAGAACCAGGGTGAAAGTGCCCATAACAGTCCAGATGGGCATGTGCTCAAAGGTATATATGTTATGCAACAATTGCTGCAATTGGAGAGTAGCAGGCGACATATAGGTAGGCTATATGAATATATGCAGTGTGTCCCTACCTACAAGCCTTTGACTTGAAAACATTGGTAGCAGTTAATTCAATAGCAGCAAACTGTTTTTGGTTAAAATTGCATGACTTGGTCATTATTTGCTGTATTCCCAAGAATGTATTTGAAGTACAATGTACTGGATTCAAACCCAGGAATGTGGGTGGTCAAATGTACTGTATACAAGACATTTAACAGACTGAGCTACTAAGTTAGTGTTGCAGTAGCTGTATTTGCAAGATATGTGTGCATGCATACAGTCTGTCACACAGGATTTGCATTAGCATGTGTTTTCTGATGGGTATGAAGTGTGACACTCATATGTCTGTCAGGATTTTCTAACCTCCATCTTTAATGACTTGCCAGTACTTTAGCAGACACATTTGATTTTGTGAAAACCATGCCAAAAGTAGGAGGCAAAACTGTAGACATTCTGCAACAGTCTGTACAGTTGACAGATATACCTGCTATCCCAGGCCTTATGTACATCCATTATTATTTGGTTGTATACTGGTGTAGTGTCTGCATCACAGTTGCAAGTACACTCGCATTTTTCCTATACATGCACTTACATTGTGTCAGTGGCAATCAGTATATGTCGGTGAAAACATCTGTCTTAAATCATTGCTGAATGGCCTTGTGGGCTAATGCATTGTACTGTAGTTGATAGGAGCTGGGTTCGAGATGTGGAAGGGAAGATTATTTTCCAGATGTGTCTAACACTGTCAGAAACACATAAGATGACTAAATAAGGTGCTTTGAAGCAGCTTTAAGAGGGTTTGCATGGGTTTGAGTGGTGTACTGCATTGTGGCACACTGTTAGCTCTGCTTAAACCCACTCTACAAATAAAAAAAAGAAAAGAAAAAGGGGTGATAGGAAAGTGGTGAAATAGGGGGCAAGCAGGGGGAAAAACATACTGAAAGGCAAGTATGGTTGTACATGAAGGGTATAGGAAAAGACCAAAGCTTTCCATTTCTTGTACAGCAACAGTTGTGCAGGTTTTATAGAATTTGAAATTTGGAGCTTCACACCACAAAGAGAGAGGTGAGGGCTGCATAAAATGTTCATCAATTAATGTAATAATTACTTATGTCTAGTGGACATGTGTGCAAATGAAGAGCTATGTATGATGCAATATTTTATATGGTACACATGCCATTTTTTTTAAGGAGAGAGTGGAATGTTGGGGAAGGGATATAGGTATGTGTGTGGAGGTGAGATGGGTAGGAGAGGTTGCATTTGCAGACAGACAAGACAGCATACAGGGGTGGTGTGTGACATGTGAAGAGGTAAACATCTTGGATTGGGGAGGGTGTTGTGGAATCAGAGGTGCATGTGCCTCCAGGCTGCAGTAGTGTGACTGAGATCCCCACCCATGGGCAGTCAACACTGCTCCTTCACTGCCTCGAATGTGGCTGTGCTGGAGGCTAGGCACTGGAGCCCTCAAACCCCACTCGGTTACCCAGTCTGCCCTTAATTCAGTGCAGGAATTGTTCATAACTGCGATGCACCATGGCAGATAATTGTTCCTGGGTGACAACCCACCCTCTGCCACAACTCCCAGGAGCGGCAAGCCTCATTCCCTGAGGCAATTGCACCCGAAGGTGGTGCAGGGGCCAGCAGAGGGGGCACCACTGGCTTGGGTCCCAGACAAGCTGTTACCTGATGCCACAGCCAGCTGAGGTAGGGTAGGTGGATCACCAGGAACCAGCCTACCCCGACATGCTGTGGGTATGGATGTAGAGCAATAAACATAGGTGAGTTATGAACAAAACCATTGTTAGCAATAACAGCATGCCAGAACATTGTACATATCCCCATTAGAGTTAAATGTATATTATGTGAAACACTACAATACATAACAGAACAGTCAGTATATTAAGAGCATGCCAGTAACAGTTCATAGGTTCATAGACAGGTACTAGGCTATTGGTCCTAGGGCCTATACATGCCTAGCCAAAAGGTACCCTGGCTTTAGCCACCCAAGAAAATTATTTTCCTGTGCCCCTGTCAAGCAGAGGCACAGAAGTGATCCCAGGCTGAATTTCCTATTACCCATCCAATCATCAATATTTTTTCTTGAAGAGTGCTACTGAGAAGCTCTGTTTTACATAGATAGGTAGTCTGTTCCAGAGTATGGGAAGTCTCTGGGACAGGAATCTATCCCTCAGCATGTTCTGTTTATTGTGGTGACAAGGTTTAGGTTTCTAGAGCATGTAGCTTGGATGGATTGGGATTTCTTTAAGGGGAACATGTCCAACAGCTCTGGGTTTGACACAGCTTTGTATATGTTAGGCAGAGATCACCTCTTAGTAGGCGATATCGATGGAGTAAAGCTGGAGTTTTAGAGATGGTCTGTGGGGCATCTGCTTAAGGCCAATGTTCTGTGGCCTTTCCAGTTGTTGTAGATGTCTTGTGAGGTACATGGTATAAGGCCAACAGAATAGGTAATTCAGGAAGATATGTTAATATGCAACCATAGTAATACATAACATTAATAAAACACATGCCCAAAATACAGTTTTTGGAAAAACATATGTTAACAGTAAACCGTAAACAATATATAATAATAATAATAAATATGTGGCGATAAGGGGTGGGGAGAGAGAGAAATACAGTCCATTAATACCATCAAAGGCTATATAGCTGACAACAGTAATGCTAGGTACTTACTACGTCTGTCCTTTCTTTATGTGTAAATGTGCTTTATAGTTGCTGTAGCACATACATACCTCTCAAACTATCTGCATGGGGCATTATGGGCCAAGTTGTAACACCTGCAGGTACACAACTACAAAGAACACTTGCACATCAGGTGGACCTATATAACTACTGAGGAGTACTGTGGGCTAATGTACTATCAATTTGATATTGACATATAATCATGTCGATGATACATCTGTGACAGAGGGATTACACAACGGCATTTACATTCCATCACAGCGTGACACTTGAGAGAGATGCATGTGTACAGTACAGAGAGTACACAACTATCATGCATGGGGATCATACCTAATAGCACTGACTGCAGGGGACATATGCATCTCATACAGTAACTGACTGCATCAACGTTTAAAAGACACTCCAGGAGTACAGCCATATCCGGATTACACATTTTATTTCTTTTCTCTTAATATAAGGAAAGCAGTTTTTAGTACTTAATAAATAAGCACCTATCCAGGCATGTCTAAGGGTCAGCTCACAGTGCTTTCTCCTGTCTACCTGATGAATGTGGGAATCTTGGGACAAAGCAGCAATTGCCTCATGTACACAGACAACCCTCTCCTCCTGCCACCCAACACAACAACCTGTGAGAGATGCACTTATATAGCCAAACTGGAAGCAAAGCTCTCTGCACCCAAGACTGGAATAGACAGTCAAGAAGGTAAACACTTGCACCACACCACACTCATCACATAGTCCTTCAAAATCTGTACCACCAAAACACACACATAGAAATGCAAAACACACACCTACATTCACAGAGGCTCTCAATAAAAACCTGCTCAAGCAACAGGGACCTTCAAAGCAGAAAGGCAAGCAAGCTCCACCCCCCAACACAACCCAAATGACACACTGTCCACAATCTCAGTACGCCACTCAACTACAGCCCATAAGGCATAACAACATACCCAACACTCTAGTCTTAGGTGACTCTATAGTCAGGCACACAAATGTTCCACTCACCAGGCTAAACAAGGAGAAAGTTACTGTCAGCTGTCTGTCAGGTGCCAGGATCCATCACATAGTGCATGCACTCGGGTCACTCCACAACAAGTACAAATATGACTCTGTCATTGTCCATGTTGGTGTGAATGACCTGAGACATACCTCCTGGGACTACATGAAAAGAGACATGTAAGAGTTCTCCGATCTTGTAGCCCAGGCAGGTATGACCCTGGCCCTCAGTAGCATCCTGCCATCACCCAGAATGATACCACTGTACAAGGACAAAATGATTTACTTCAACAATTGGCTAAGCTTCTGGTGTCATTCTAAGGGGATCCAGTGTTTGTCTGCCTGGGATGACATGATCGACAGACTATGATGCTTTGCCAGAGATGGCCTGCACCTGTCGCCCTTGGGATTCCGGATACTGGCTAAGGCTCTTGCCACCCCTATAGTGCCTTTTTAAGGCAAGGTTCAAATGACAAATTCACCACCATAACAGGTACAAGCAAGCAAAATCTGAGGATAATGCTACTTAATGCTAGAAGTCTAAACTTTAAAATGCACTCACTCGAGGCACTCATTAAAATGGAGAACATCAACATCTGTGCAGTGACAGAGACCTGGTTCAAAGCTCCAGAGAGCACCCCTGCATTACCAGGCTATAATTCATACCACACCTTTCGGCCACCTAACCCATACCTAAGCACTAAAGGTGGAGGCATGTCCATATTCATTAAGGATATCCACACCTCAAGGCAAGTTGCACAGCATAATGCATCCGAGATTATCAAAGAGCAACTAACTCTGGTCAAGACCGCAGTCCAAACTGTAGCTTGCTACAGACCCCCCAGCATGTCCCAGGATTCCCACTCCTCATTTCTTCATACACTGGAAAATATTAGGGTACAACCCAACATCCCAATAATGGGTGATTTTAACTACCCCACCATTAACTGGGAAAACCACTCATGTACCAACTCCTTTGCTCAACTTTTTCTGGAATTCATAAATTCCAATGCCTTGGATCAACTTCTTCACACCCCCACCAAGGGCAGCAATATCCTAGACCTGGTCATTACCAACATGGGCAACTGGTGTTCCATACCAGAGGTCAATCCCTCGTTATTCAGATCCGACCACAAGCTAATCACCCTAGACATCCACATCCCGCCCCCCCCCCCCATTAGGGAAACCACCATAAAAAACTTCTCCAAAGCCAACTTCACACTTCTTAAGACAGAAGTGGCAAACTTCATGAAACCCATGCAGATGGACAATAGAGATACAACTTCTGAATCCTACACAAATGCACTTTATAAGAACTTACACAAGTGCATGGATCGTGCTATCCCTAACAGAACCAAGATGCTATCCTCCCAAAAAAAAAAGAAGCCAATCTGGTGGTCGTCTGCTATAAACAAACTCTAGAACAGAAGAAAGAAACTGTTGCAAAAAAAAGTAAAATTCCATGACTTGAGGAGCTCCCTGGAGAGCCTCAGTAAAAAGCTGAGATCCCTCATAAAATCCTCCAAAGCTAATTATGAAAACAAAATTGCCACTGACTCTAAAGACAACCACAAAGCATTCTATAGCTATGTCAATAATCTCAATGATAACACTCAGATCTGCTCTGAGTTACAGCACAATGGCACTAGATATACAGAACCAACTGATATTGTTAACATCTTGGCAGATAGGTTCAGTGCTAACTTTACCCCCCTTTCACCCCCTAGAAGGCCCATCTCTATACTGAAAGAATGCAAACTTCCTGTAATCATGGCTGCACAGGTAAAGAACACACTCTCCAAAGCCAAGAACACAGCATCCATGGGACTTGACAATATCCCAGGCTGCGTTCTACATGAACTACAGAATGAACTGGCACCCCACCTAAGTAGCATGTTCAATCATAGCCTCACCTCAGGATTTGTGCCCACTGAATGATGCATCGTGATGGTTATCCCACTCCACAAAGGGGGAGCCATGACGGACCCCGGGAACTACCGCCCCATTAGCCTGATGATCCTGGTCTGCAAGGCCATGGAAGGTATCATCATGGAACTCATAAACAAAGACATCAGTAATCTCCAAACTCTGGACCCCACCCAATTCGGGTTTGTAAAAGGCAGATCATATCTCCTAAACCTGATAGACTTCTTTGAAGCAGTCACCAAAGCCATAGATGAGGGTAAGATGGTTCACACAGCCTATCTAGAGCTTGCCAAGGCTTTCAATACCACCCCCCCCACTCTGGAATTATAGATAAACTCACTAAACTAGGTATAAATCCCTAGATGGGTTGCCAACTGGCTCATGGACAGAACCCACACTGTGAAAGTAGCAGACTCCAAATCTGACTTCAGACCAATGACAAGTGGAGTACAACAGTGTTCAGTCCTGGGTCCTGTCCTGTTTGGTATCTACTTCTCTGAAGTACATTCTAACACAGAAGGTCTTTAGCTAATGAAAGTTGCAGATGACTGCAAACTGGGAGCCATAATTGAAACTCCCAATGATGTGGACTTCCTACAAAAGGGACTCACTGAGACAGATGGCTGGTGTCAAAGCCATGGCCTGAAGCTCAATGCCAAAAAGTGCATTGTCATCCCCTTTGGTAAAAACTCTGTACCCATGAACTATCACATAGGTGGTAGTCCACTTAACACTGAAAGTATGATAAGAGACCTTGCGACACAGGTGGACAGTAGTCTCTCTTTGATAATCACATTGCCACAGTGGTCAGGAAATCCTTCTAAGTGGCACACCTCATCACAAAAGGTTTCTCATCCAGAAAAAAATAGATCATTGTTCCCCTCTTCTCATCACTCATTAGACCCATTATAGAGTACAGTGCCCCTTTTGGTATGTACCTCATAAGACATCTACAACAACTGGAGAGGCCACAGAAATACCTCACAAAGAGGATTACTGGCCTCAAACAGATACCCTACACATACCATCTCAAAAAACTCCAGCTTTACTCCATCACATATCGCCTACTCAAAGGCAATCTCTGCCTAACATACAAAGCTATGTCAAATCCAGAGCTGTTAGACATGATCCACTTAAAGAAATCCCAATCCCTCCAA
Source organism: Protopterus annectens (assembly GCF_019279795.1). Lineage (NCBI taxonomy): Eukaryota > Metazoa > Chordata > Ceratodontiformes > Protopteridae > Protopterus > Protopterus annectens. Next base: position 1,729,799,544 of record NC_056743.1, read on the forward strand.
GCTACTCACTCTAGGGACCTAAATCTTGTTACCACAATAAACAGAACATGCTAGAGGGATAGATTCCTGTCCCAGAGACTTCCCATACACTGGAACAAACTACCTATCTATGTCAAACTGGGCTCCTCATTAGCACTCTTCAAGAAAAATCTTGATGATTGGATGGGAAATAGGAAATTCACCATGGGGATCACTTCTGTGGCTCTGCTTGACAGGGGCACAGGAAAATAATTTTCTTGGGTGGCGAAAGCCAGGGTACCTTTTTGGCTAGGCTTATATAGACCCTAAGACCAGTAGCCTAGTACCTACCTATAAACCTATGTATCTATAGTTCTTATTACTGAACCTCTTTCCTTTATTGTTTGGATAAGTAGCAAATTCATGAGAATGATTTAACAGTCTGAGACATCTGAACAAACAATTATTTACACATACCATGAGCTATCTCATCCTTTTACCTATGTTCCTGTGGAGAGAATATCTGTTATTACACATTGTATTGCTTTTATTTTATTATACTTTATTATTGAACCTGTTTCATTTATTGTTTTGATAAGTAGCACATTCATGAGAATGATTTAACAGCTGTGACATCTGAACAAACAATTATTTACACATAGTATGAGCTAGCTTACCCTTGTACCTGTGTCCCTGTGTAGAGAATTATATCTGTTATTACACATTTTATTGCTATTATTTTATTATAGTTTATTATTGCATCTGTTTCCTTTATTGTTTGGATAAGTAGCACATTTGTAAGAATGATTTCAACAGTCTGTGATATCTGAACAAACAATTATTTACACATACTATGGGCTACCTCACCCTTTTACCAGTAGTCTCTATGGAGAGAATATCTGTCATCATAACATATGGAATGCAGTAATAAGTATTAGTACATGGAACTGGATTTGAACACTGGTCTGTGTCCAGCAAAATGTACTTTGTACACAGCATTTAATAAACTGAGCTACTGAGTCACTGCTAATATCTGACTGACTTTGTCCTAGAGCTAACATGGAAACAAACTATGACTTGCTTCTAATATTCTTCTTCTTCTTTCGGCATTTCCCAGTTAGGGGTTGCCACAGTGGATCACCTGTCTGCTCATGATTGGCAGTGGGGTTTTACGGTGTTGAGTTGCCAGCCCTGTGCCCAACCTTCCACAGGAGGCACACACATGCACGTACTCATGCCTAGGGCCAATTTAGAGTGTCCAATTCACCTACAGTATGTCTTTGGGATGTAGGAGGCAACCGGAGCACCCTGAGGAAACCCATGTGACCACAGGGAGGACATGCAGACTCCACACAGAAGGCACCTTGCCAAGGATCGAACCAGACAACCTCTTGCTGTGTTGTGGCAACGCTAACCATTGCACCACCATGGCTGCCCACATGACCTGCTTCTAATACTACAGTGTTATAATACAGTGCAGTGACAGTTGGACACAGCTGCATGACATGCAATCATGGCAGAGAGACTACGTAACCTATACATTACTAAATAAACTGCATGTGTTAACAATATATTGTTACTGGGTTGAAATGTCAGCTCACATTCCACAACTACTGAGCAACAGTTCATTAGAGATGCCTTCATGCATTTACTGGTATACTTTCGAGTTTTTGTTGACCAACAGTTAATGTAATGCAGGTGTTGCAATACAGCTATAATTCCACAGTTATTGTGATAGAAACTTTATTTCATTTACTTACTCAAGGTTAATGCTTTACTCTTTGCTGCTTATTGCAGTACATTTGGCAGTAGTCACTTACTGCAGTCCATGTCTATGACCACATTCATTGCAATAGAATCAAAACTGTTCATATACCTAATGGCAGTTAATGCTTTACTTTTTCTTGCTTATATGACTATAGAGTGAAAGATATATCCGTACTCACAACCCTCACAGTGCAACTTGGCCAGGTGCCCTGCATGCACCTCAACATTGCAAACTCTCACCTCTGCCGCTGTTGGGAGAGAAGCATACCATTATGCAAGCCACTTTATTAAGCATTCAAGGTTAAATATTGGTGAAACACAGGTAAACATATTTACACACTTGTGGAACATTGCTTGCCAGAAATTCTTGGATCCAGATGTCTAAGAGAACCCTCTTCCTTCTTTTCAGGTTGTTGTGGTGATGACACTGCTCATTTGTGTGAGGGATACCAGTTGCACTGGTGAGGTCTCTTTCCAGCTGGTCCCAGGCCTCTGTTTTGCACTCTAATCCCCAGTAACCACCCTGCATGAGCCAGTTTTCATGGCTTTTGACTAGGAGTCCAACCATGACCATGGACTCCTCAATGTTCCACTGCTGTGCCCAAAAGTGAGTACCTTCTCCAACAGCTACCATAGTATTCTCAGAGATTGAACTCCATCGGATTCTGCAGTATTCCCACCTATTGTGCTTAATGTACCCTGTTTTCCTGCACTTTGATGTCATTGGGTAATTTTTAAAAATGTGGAGCTCCTCTTGGCACAGCACAAACCAGCTGAGCTCAGCTGAGCTGTGTTTAAACTGGCAATGCTTAGTAGTGCTTGGCACTGCTTAGCAGTGTGCGAACCAGCTGCTAAACAGAGCTGAGCAATGCCAAGCAGTGCTAAAACAGATCTTTTTAAGTGGTGCTTAGCATGGCTTTACAGGACTTAGCAGAGCTTAGCTGGGCGGAGCACATCAGGATTTAAAAATAATTGGCATAATTTGTATTTGGAAAATATATAGTTTTTAACCCTTCTGTGTACTCAAATCCTGCACCTACTGTACATAAGCCTGTCACTCTAACCATTTCACTACATGGATGTGTAGAATGCTGCTATACTTTTACATATATCTCTCACCTACACTGAAGCATTGCTGAGTACCAAGCCATGCTGTGCAAACCCACTCAGCTATGCTTAAACTTGATATTTACATTCATAATTAAATGTATCTGGTTTCTTTTTTTACATGTCTGACATGCAAACATAAAAAAAAATTAATACATATGCATACATTGATATACTGCACTTTGACAGTGCAGAGATTATATTACTAATCTCTGGACACAGTAACACGCTCCCTACAGTGATTCAATAACCATGTTACATGACTCTCCCTCAGTAATGTGCCTTTATTAATAAGCATGGCGTGCTACCAAGAGGGTACCCCGTAAAGGGTAAGAGTACCTTCCTTTTAGGCTGTACACTATGCCTACATGGAGTTTATTAAATCTGGGGGTATATTTAGTTTGATAGCTTCTGTATAATCTACTTCTTCTGACATTTCCATAGTTTGCTTTTATACATTTGTTGACTAGTTGCCTGTTCCCTCATCACCTTCCCTTGCATCAGAATCTTATTTTCTTTTCTTTCTGACAGTTCATCTTGTGTCAGTCATGAGTATGTGTAAGGTTTTTAATCCATGTGTATAGAAAATCCAAAGTAATGCAAGACACAATAACCTGAAACAAAGATTCATTTCTCTGCACTGTGTTTGTAATGTAAGATCATTATCCACATAACACTGAACTTGAAGATGATTTTTTGAAAGTTCTTATTAATCTTCAGACTTTCCTTTGGAATGTTATACTTGTTAGTCAGAGGCTGATGTTTTATCATCTTCAGATGTTAATACATTAATTACTAGCAATTTTGGCAATGTTATGCCTCCTTTTAAAAATAAGTCTATTGACAGATTTTTTGTTATGCATGATATTGTGATATTTAAATAATTTTGACTTCTCAATAGTAGTTTATACTTTGACTAAGGGAGAGTAGCATGGACTAAAGAGTTTATCTATTGATGGAGAACATGTCATTAAACCAGCTGTTTAAGGAGATTCAATTGTTGTGATGCAATATACACAATATCTCCAGATGAGTTATGATCATCTCTTAGGCATGATTACATACAGACAATTACAGGTTAATAAGTATTTCAATGCTCAAGAACAATGTGTTTTGTTAGCTGATAAGTATTATAGATTGGAATGTCCTGCCTTATCCAATCAAGATTGTTTACTGTTTACCTGAGATACACAAGGACTGTGTTCATCCACTGAGAAGACCTGCTGTTTCAGGTTGTGGCTTTTTTGGAAGTCTTGGGTAACTTTATAAATAAAGTAATTCTTTAATTTCTTAATTTACCATCTTATGTTAGAAATCCCTATATTCTCTTGAAAGTTGAAAGTTGAATAATTTGAACTGGACATCTGACAAGGTTTAGATTACAACTGATGTTGAGAATGCATATACAAATGTTGTTGTTGTTGTGTCTTTCGGCTTTTCCCGATTAGGGGTCGCCACAGCGGAACTCCAGTCTGCTAATGATTGGCAGTAGATTTTTACGTGCCGAGTTGCCAGCCCTGACGCACAAGCTTCAATGAAGGTACGCCCATTCATGCACGTCTCAACACAGAAGATGCTTTAGCTGAGAATTGAACAGGACAACGTCTTACTGTGAGGTGACAATGCTACCGCAGCACCACCACCGCAGTTCGAGAATATTGAACATAAATTTGGAATGCAATTGTTATAAAAGTTGTTTGGTGATTCTTCTTTTGTTTATTTTATTTTGAGTTTACTGATTTTTGTTTGAGAAATAAAGTTACATATGTTTCAGAATTGTTTAGACAACAGGTTTTTATGTTTTGTTTTGCATTGATGATTTAATATTTATTTGTAATGGGGATGTTTCTGAAGCTCATACTCTTTTTGTCATGTTAATTCTAATCAGTTTGATATTAATTTGAATTCTGAAGTAAATTTAGATAGAGTTAACTTTTTGGATTTGACTTTAATGTGTAGTGAGCATGTTGGTGTGTGTTCTAGATGATATAGGAAACCTTAACAATACTGGGTTGTTTTTCCATGGGCAACATTTTCATCCTGCACTCACCTAATGTTCTTTTCCATATGGTGAGCTAATACCTGTTGACATGGCTTGAAATGACTGCTTGGTGTTTTTGAAAGAATTTCTAAATGTTTGAATGCTTTTACTTAGTGGTTATAATATATCTGATGTAAAGTCAGCCTTTTGTTGGATAAATCAAATGGATAAAAGCTCTTTATTAACATTTTGTGCTCAGTGATATCATGAGAAATTTGATAGAAGAGAGGTGAATGAAATGCTTGGTTATTATGTGATGGAATATGATATATTAAGTGATGATATGCAAATGTCAGTCTCAAAGGGGTAGAGATATTATAATCTATGACATAGAAATAAAAATGCATGTTCATTCTAAACTTAAATTTGCATTTCATCATGGCAGAAATTTGGTTGACTGTTAAGTCCACATTTTTGGAAAGGCCCAGTGTGAATATAGAGATGGCTGTTAAAAATGTTGATACATTGAGGTGAGATTTAGTGTAATGTCTTCCAGTGCATAGTGCATTGAGTTCTTTTAATTAATGGTATTAGAGTTGATGTTCATGATTTTTATTCATTTACAGCAGAAGTGGTCATTTATACATTGAAATGCTCATGTGGGCTCACCTATGATTGTGAGATCAAAAGAGAGTTAAAATAAGAATTCAAGAGCACATAAGGAACATTAAAAATAACAAGTGGTAGTCCTTTTATTTTACACTATTTTAAACATCATAAATGTCATCCTACTGGAATACAAGTGTATATTTTGCAGCAATGTTATGAAAGTTTATGTAAACATCTTAAATAGATTTTACAGAAAAAATAAGCCACTTGTTTTACTAAATTTGGAACATTAGTACTTATCTAATGGACTTAATGGTGACATGAATTGGAAGGCTTTAATTAATTAACTTAATTGTTTTATTTATTTTTTTTTGTTTGTTTGTCTGTTTGTTTTAATTGGGTATGCTATTTAAATTTTGTTTTTCTTATTGGTCTTAGTTTCCTTTGAGAGTCTAAGTACCGAGACACTAGGAATTGTGATGGTGTAATAAATATTTTTTTCATTTTCAAGTTCTTGCTTTTGCTATTTGCAGTTTGCTGTAACTGTCATTATGCCATTATTCATATACATTGTTCTGACTCTAACCTTTAACATTGTTCAATTCCTTCAGAAAATAGAAATAATTTCCTCCCTTGGTTGGTATGTCTGGTATTGATATGTAATGGATTGACATTGTAATATGTTTTTTTTTCATTGTAAAAATATTTTATTTGAATGAATATGAACAAACAGAATAATAAAAATAAATTTTTAAGCGATACTTAATAATAGTTGTCGAAAAGAAAAACAAGGAAAGAAAACAAATCTATTTACAAAGGTGTCTACCTGAGCAAACACAATTTTACCATTCAAAATACATTCTATATCATATTAAATTATAGTCAATTTTCTCCAGTGACTCAATGATTTGTATCCACGAATTATAATATGTAGTGTTTCTATTTGTTCTCGTCTTGATTGTAGTCAGTTCTTGTTGAGAAACATTAAGTGCTGTCTTCTTGTATTCTTCAAACCAGTAAGAAGTTTTATTCTTCCTATTTATAGTAATCACTTTGTGTGCTATAGCTAATAAAATCCAAAGGAGATAATACATTGGTTTAGGAACACATGTAGGTATTGGTGCATTGAACAAAAATCAAGGATTTGGATAACTGGAATTTGTCATTAAAACATTTTATCCCAATATGCTTTAAGCAATCTACAGTCATAAAACATATGTAACTAGTTAGCTTCCACTTTTAGTTTGCATCTCCAACACCCTTTATCTTGTTAAGCATCAATTACATTTTATGAGGTGTAATAAAAGTTCTATGTACAAATTTCAATGAAAATAATTGCCATTGTAATGAAAGGGATGTTTGCTTTGAAGAAATTAGCATTCATTTTTTTATCCTTTTCACTAGGAGGATGATTATTTGTTAACTATAATAATCCCCCAAATTATCTTTATAGAACAGTTTTGTGTCTTTAATTATCTTTTATATTTTGGATAGATACCCTTTTCCTATTATTATTTAGTTTACTATAATAATCATAAATTCAATACATTTAGAGCCATAATCTTTAATATTTGCAGGCATTAACTCTAATTTACCTAAAATGTATTGAAGTAAAGTGTGAATTAATAGCCATCATATCACTACTTATATAACATCTACTCATAATATGATCAAGAAAGAAAACCTTACCCAATTCCATTAGTTGATGTCAAAATATCAGATTTGTTCCTTTAAGTATCATCTTCTTGGAAACACCGAAAGTGTTAATGTTATTTTGGCTACAGATAATAGGAAAAAGTATAAACAACCATGCTCTAAATTCTGGAATCATATTCTGATAATTTTTTAATTAACTTAATGTATTAATTAAATAATTAGAACATATATGTTTATTTTTATTCTCCAATATATACTGTCTTATCAACCAATGAAAAGTATTGAATATTATTGTATAATACTGAGGCGATGATCTATGATTTGATTTTCACCAAATAGCCTCTTGTATTTGTTTCCACCTAGCAGAATAAAAGGAGTGTAACCTTAAAGATATTGTCTTGATGATGGATGATAAAGCATACATTTCTATATCCTGTAATCCTATTCCACACATTTTCCAATCTTTTAAATGATGATTTTAATGCCATTGTGAGTTTATTAGGATAACATACAAATTTAACATTAGTTTATTAAATCGATGTATGTATTTTCTAGACAAAGGTAGGGAAATAGCTTCTATGAGATATAGAATGTTTGGTAAAATAATCATTCTGATTAAATAAAACTAATCCTCCATTGTGAAAAAGAATGTATTCCATCTTTCTATTAAAAGTTTTATTTTATTTAGTATATTAGTGTTATTAGTTATTTTTATTTCATTAATATCACTTGTTAATAGTATCACTAGATATTTAATTCTGTTGTCTGGTACTATCTATATATGACATTTTTATCTACATTTTTTTTATTATAATTTATTTGTAATATCTTAGTTTTATTTTCATTAATTTAAGACCTGAAATCCATTGTCTCAAATAAGGCTTAGAATGAGTTGTTCACAGTGAACTAAAGTCAGTAAAATGTCATCTGCAAATAACTGCAATTTAGAATTTAAACGATTACTGAGCTGTATGTCTTTAAGTCCTTCATTGGATCTGATACAATTCATAAATTATTCTATGATCAAAACAAATAATAATGGAGACAGTGGACATCCTTTCTTAGTCCCTTTGCTGATTGATATTGATCTAGATGTATACGAACCTATCTTTACATAAGCCAAATAATTATTATATAATAATCTAATTAAATGCCAAAATCCTGTAAAAAATCATATGCTTTCAATGCCAGTAACAAATAATCCCAATGAAATGAGTCGAAGGCACTATTTATATCTAGACTTACTAGAGTCAGACTTCCTTTTGTAATGTTAATGCAATCAATTATTGAACTCTTTTAACATTATCGTAAGTATTTCTATTTGATATAAGTCTAGTTTGATCCTCATCAATCAACAAGGGCAAAAACTGTTTAATTCTGTTAGCATGTATAGTCATAAAATCCTATAAACAACATTTAGTAAAGATATTAGCATATATGATGAGTACTCTTTGGCATCCTTGTCAGATTTCAAAATAGATTAATGCATATTTCCATGATGGGGGGTATATTTCATGCTTCTTTCACTAACTTAAAAACTCTTAGCAATGATGACAATGCATCTTTAGGTAATCATTTCTACTTCTCTTGTATTATACCATCAATTCCTGGTTCTTTGTTTACTTTTAAATTAATTTGAAATTTTAGCTTGGATATTGAAATCAGCCTATCTATTAGTCTAATATGTTCTTCAGTTTAGTTTTTTTTTCTGTATATGTATATATATATATATATATATATATATATATATATATATATATATATATATTTTTTTTTTTTAAAAGATGTTATTATATTTTTATTTTATTATTGGGTCTTAAGAATTAATTAAACTGAAGTGTGTTTTAAAAGCTTCTAAATTGCCTTCTAGATCCAAAACTTTTTTCTTAGACACAAGAATATAAAGTTCTTTTATCTGTTTAGATTTAATAATCTTTTTCATTCTATTTGCTAATCTGTGTTGATGTTTTGGATCTACAGAATAATAACGCAGTTCAATCTTCTTTAAGTTAATCATACCCCCAGATTCATGAATGGCTGATTTTCATGCAGGAACAGTGTAGCTGTTCCTGCATGGAAAATGGCCACTTTGCAATCTAGGTACATGCCATTTTCACATGCATGAGCGGCCCTATACTGTTCCTGCATGGAAAGCTATGTGGGATGCAAATCACCTCATCTGCTTGTAAAAACCATGCAAATGAGGTGATTTTGTGATCCACAAAGCTGGCTGGACTCCGTGCAGGAAAAGTGTCAGAGCAGAAATGTATTCAGTTAGTAACTTAATACATTTCTGCATCTGAACAAACTCATGCAGGACAGCTCATGGAAAACATGTATTACAGCCAAACACATATGCCAATGGCCAAATATAAGTCAATTGGCATTAAAACAGTTTTTTTTTAATTAAACTTTTTTTTTTGGCTGATCTCAGCCATTTAAGCTTAGGGCAGTGGTGTGCAAATGGGATCATGCTGAAAATAAAAAAAAAAAAGAGAGAAAAGTCAAATGTAAGTTAATTCTGCATTTTGCCATTATAGTCAATGGCATGCAGAATGTAAACAATACCATGGAGCACTGGTTGTCAAGGGGAAAGGGTCCATTTAAGTGCAGTAACTAATGACTTACACACTGGGATATGCAAATGAGGGGAGTTATACTGAATCACAGATTTCTTCAAAGTGTCAGCTTGTACCTAACTGTGTAGGTGCAGCAATACAACAGTGCAAGTGTAAGAGCTGAATGACTTCATAAGGGGGTGTTTCATGCTTGCTGTAAGTGCAATGGAGCTCTGTGGCACAGCTAAGGAAGGCGGTGTGTCAGATGTGCCTGAGCACTGTGTATATAGCCTAAATGGGTTTGCTTGCCATGCACCGGGATTTAAAAAAAAAGGAAATGGCAGTACTGTTCACATTTCAGCTGTGCGTATGTGTGGCACACCTTGGGGATTAAAAAGGGAGGGAAACAGCACTAGGAAGGCAATCAAGGAGAACTAGCATAGCTTCTTCTTCTCTTTCAGCTGTTCCCTTTAGGGGTTGCCACAGCGGATCATCTGTTTCCATTTCTTCCTTTCCTCAGCATATTGCTCTGTCACACCAACCACCTGCACGTCCTCTCTCACCACATCCATAAACCTTATCTTAGGCCTTCCTCTTTTCCTTTTACCTGGCAGCTCCATCCTTAGCATCCTTTTTCCTAATATACCCACTTCCCTGCTTAGCACATGTCCAAACCAACTCAATCTCACTTATCTGACTTTGTCTCCAAACCGTCCAACCTGAGCTGACCATCTAATATACAGATTCCTAATCCTGCCCATTCTTGCCCAATGCAAACCTTAACATCTTTAACTCTGCCACTTCCAACTCTGACTCCTGCCTTTTTGTCATTGCCACCGTCTCCAACCCATACAACATAGCTGGCCTCACTACCCTCTTGTAGACCTTCCCTTTCACTCTTACTGCTACCCATCTGTCACAAATCACTCCTGACACTCTTCTCCACCCATTCCACCCTGCCTGAACACTCTTCTTTACCTCTCTTCCACACTTACCATTACTCTGAACTGTTGATCCCAAGTACTTAAACTCATCAACCTTTGCCAACTCTACTCCCTGCATCCTCACTATTCCTCTATCCTTCCTCTCATTCACACACACATATTCTGTCTTAGTCCTGCTGGGCTTCATGCCTCTCCTCTCTAGAGCATATCTCCATCTCTCCTGGGTCTCCTCAACCTGGTCTGTACTCTCACTACAGATCATAATGTCATCTGCAAACATTATAGTCCATGGGGCCTCCTGTCTGATCTCGTCTGTCAACCTGTCCATCACTATTGCAAATAAGAAAGCACTCAGAGCTGATCCTTGATGTAGTCCCACCTCCACCTTAAACGCATCTGTCATTCCCACTGCAGACTTCACCACTGTCACACTACCCTTGTACATATCCTGTACCACTCTTACATAGTTCTCTGCCTCTCCTGACTTCCTTATACAATACCACAACTCCTCTCTAGGCACCCTATCATATGCTTTCTCCAAGTCCACAAAGACACAATGCAACTCCTTCTGACCTTCTCTATATTTATCCATCAACACTCTCAGAGCAAACATAGGTTCATAAGTTCATAGATTAGTACTAAGCTAACTGCCCTTGCAAGCCATTTTAACCCTAGCCAGTTATCCCTTGTGAGACTCAAACCCCGCACCTTGTGCTTGCAAGACAAACACCTTAAACATTAGGCCACGGAACAAAGGATTGCATCTGTAGTGCTCCTTCTTGGCATGAAACCATACTGCTGATCACTAATCATCACCTCCCTTCTTAACCTAGCTTCTACCACTCTTTCCCATAACTTAAGTTGTAATTGATCAGTTTTATCCCTCTGTAGTTGCTATAGCTCTGCACATCACCCTTATTCTTAAAAATAGGTACCAAAACACTTTTTCTCAACTCCTCAGGCATCCTCTGACTTTCCAAGATTTCATTAAACAATCTGGTTAAAAACTCCACTGCCATTTCTCCTAAGTACCTCCATGCTTCTCTGGTATGTCATCTGGACAAACAGCCTTTCCATTCTTCATCCTCTTCATAGCTGTCCATACTTCCTCCTTGCTAATCTGTTTCACTTCCTGATTCACTATCCCCACATCATCCAAGCTTCTCTCTCTCTCATTCTCTTCATTCATCAGCCCCTCAAAGTATTCTTTCCATCTGCTCAACACACTCTCCTCACTTGTGAGTACATTTCCTTCAATATCCTTTATCACCCTTACCTGCTGCACATCTTTCCCAACTCGGTCCCTCTGTCTAGCCATTCGGTACAGGTCCTTTTCCCCCTCTTTAGTGTCCAATCTTTCATACAACTCTCCATATGCCTTATCCTTAGCCTTCGCCACCTCTCTCTTTGCCATGCTCCTCATCTCCTTATACTCCTGTCTACTTTCTTCATCTCTCTGACAATCCCACTTCTTTTTTGCCAGCCTCTTCCTTTGTATACTCTCCTGTACTTCCTCATTCCACCACCAGGTCTCCTTGTCCTCCTTCCTCTGTCCAGATGTCACACCAAGCACCTTTCTAGCTGTCTCCCTTACCATCACTGCTGTAGTTACCCAGCTATTTGGTAACTCTTCACTGCTCCCCCCAGTGCCTGTTTTAACTCTTCCCTGAACTCCACCTCACACTCACCATTTTTCAACTTCCACCATTTTATCCTTGGCACTGCTCTCACACTTGTCCTCCTCTTCTTGATCACCAATGTCATCCTACAGACCACCATTCTATGCTGCCTAACTACACTTTCCCCTGTCACCACTTTACAGTCTCCAATCTCCTTCAGACTGGCCCTCCTGCATAGGATATAATCCACCTGTGTGCATCTTCCTCTGCTCTTATGCGTCACCCTATGCTCCTCCCTTTTCTTAAAATACATATTCACCACAGCCATGTCCTTCCTTTCTGCAAAATACACTACCATCTGACCTCCTGCATTCCTCACCTTAACACCATACCTGCCTATCACTTGAAGAACTAGCATAGCTGGCAGGTGGAATGTATCAGAATCAGCCAATTACACATGCAGCAGCACAGCACACTAATATAAACTATGTAAACAACCTACAGACTATTTTTCCCACAAACCTTACACCACCGGTTTACACAGATGGGGGATTTTTAACAGGCAAAACTAACTAAAAATATTAGAGGCTCCTGCTGCTTTACTCCATCAATATGTGCTAGAGACTGAGGGTGGTGAGGAGGAGAATGCTGACAACTGACCCACAATTAGGAGGAGGAGAAGAGTTTATAGATCTCGGATAACCTACCAGGGCCTACATGAGCTGGAGATAGTAGAGCACTATAGGGTGGACAGGGACATTCTACAGCAAATCGTTGATCTGTGCTGGCCACGCCTCACACACACAACACATATAGAGGGGAACCCATCCCAGTGGATACCAAGGTATGTCTAGGCTTAAGAATACTAGCCACACCTACCTTCTAAAGACCAACTGAGGATATCATGGGGGTATTACAGGCATCAGTATCCAGGGTACTCTACCAGTTCCTGGATGCCATGAAACATGCAAATGAGCACATATATTTCCCCACTGCCCATGAGGTGCTGTTCAGACGTATGCATCTATTCCACCATATAGCAGAATACCCTGAGGTAGTTGGTGCTATAGACTTCACCCACATCCACATTAAAGTACCACTCAGTGAGCGGGGCAGGGTCTATATAAACTGCAAAGGCTTCCCCTCCATCAACTGCCAGGTCATGTGCAATGCCTAGGGCATTATCATGAATGTGTGTGCTGGCAGCCCTATAAGCTATCATGACTCCCACATCTGACATTGCTCACAGTTGGTTCAGGCATTTGCCAGGGGGGGCATCCCATATGGCCATCTAGTGGGGGATGCTGGCTGTGCGCTGGAGCTGTGGCTAATGACACCCATCAGAAATGCACACACACCTGAACAAGAACACCATAATGAGGCACACGCACAAACCAGGATCATTGCAAAGTGTGTGTTTGGGATGCTCAAGTAATGGTCAGCTGCCATGACATATCCGGTGGAGCCTTGCAGTACTCTCCAGCTACATGTACACAAATGTTCACAGTATGTGCCATGCTATACAATATGATCCTGCATAAACAGCTGCAGCAGGAACAGCATGGAGCAGGGCCACACAACACCTCACCATTGCCAAGGCCAGCACAGGCACACAGAGGGACTCAGAGGAGGAACATCCTGAGCCTGCCCCTGTAGGCAGAAGGAGGCATGCACAGTATGCTCAGGTCTTGAAAAAGAGGCAATGCATAGCACACACACACTGACACTGTAGGGACCCAGGGACTAATACCTATCTCTGACTCACAGATACATTAAAAGGGATGCCAAACATGACACTACCTGAGCTTTACCATGTATAGGGAGTGTACTATGTGCATCCAGCATAGTCAGCTCTCCAGCACTGTCCTCAATACTGGTCCAGAAACAAGGTAAGTCACCCTTCCTATCAATTACTGAATGGAGTAGTACGTTCTCATACTTGTATGTATGATATGGATGCAAGCATGCAAGAGAATTGGGTGGCTAAATGGGATAGCAGCAGACAGCTTTATGGAACAGCAGGACATTTTTATTTATTTTTTTATTTATTTTACATTTGTTGACTGGGCTAGTCCAACTGGATGTATGTCCATTTTCAGTGGAGGCCCAGGGAGAAAAGCTCCACAAGTTTCAAAAAAAAAAAAAGGTACACAAAGACAATGATATTTACAAAGACATTGGAACTTTACAAGGTTTAGGCACACATTGCATGTTTTGTGATATAACATTTGAGTAGGAAAAAATATTCATAAGAAATACTGGTGTTAACATACTAAGCAGCACCACACAGGGTGACAACCCTCACTGCAGTACATATGATGGCCCAAAGAACTGTGGGTGCCAATAAGTCACACACATGGATGTCTATGAGGGTCACATACCCACCACCAGCCTCACCCAGCAGGACAAGTGTAGATGACCATGAAAAAAGGCTGGGCTAAAGCCCACCCATGATGGCAATGCTGAACAGCCACCCACCAGACCTACATAGACATGCTACAACAGGTCTGGCAGTTGCATTCTCGTTGTTAAAGGTAAGAAGTCTGAAACTGAAATATATGCCATTAAGGTCTAACATGTACTCTACTGGTATAGGTTCATAGGTTCATAGGTTCATACTAGGCTATCTGCCCTAGGGCATTTATAAGCCTAGCCAGAGTGTGTTTGGCTTTCGCCACCCATTTTAAATTAATTTTGCTATGCCCTTTTTCGAGGTTAGTATACTGTGCCTCTGTCTAACAGTGACACAGAAGTGATACCCGGGGTAAACCTATGATCTCCCATCCACTCATCAAGATTCCTCTTGAAGAGAGTCAATGAGGGACTCTGCCTAACTGGACTGGGATTTTATTCCAGAGTGAAGGGAGCCTCTGGGTTATGAAACTGTCCCTCCAGCATGTCCTATTTATTTCAGTGCTGAGGTTCAAGTCTCTTGAGCGTGTAGCTCGATGGGATTTGGATTTTCTGAGGGGCAGCATGTCCATTAATTCCAGGTTGGACATGGCTTTATATGTCAGGCACAGATCGCCTCTGAGCAGACGGTATGCCACTGAGTAGAGCTGGAGTTTCTTTAACCAGGCAGCATATGGCATCTGTATGAGCCCTTTGATCCTCTTGGTGAGGTACTTTTGGGGTCTTTCCAGTTGCTGTAGGTGTCTGGTAAGGTACATCCCAAAAGGGGCATTGTACTCAATTATGGGCCTGATGAGGGATGAGTAAAGAGGCACGATGACCTCCCCTGATCTAGATGTGAATCCCTTCATGATTAGGTGGGCTGTATAAATTTTTTTTCTAACCACTTTCACCACGTGGTTGTCAAATGAGAGATTGCTATCAACTTGGGTCCCCAGGTCCCTAATTACCTCTTCCGTACTTAATGGATTACCATCTATGTGGTAATTTGTGGGCACTTTGTTTTTGCCAAAGGGGATGACTATACACTTTTTGGCGTTTAGCTTGAGGCCATGGCTCTGGCACCAGTTGTCTGTTTCTATGAGGCCCTTTTGGAGGATGCTTGTATCGGCTGGAGAGTCGATTATGTCACCTAGTTTGCAGTCATCTGCGAACTTGGTCAGCCACAGTCCTTCCGTGTTGGCCTGTACCTCCGAGAAATATATACCGAACAAGAGAGGTCCCAGGACTGAGCCTTGTGGGACGCCACTTGTAACTGGTTTGGAGTCTGACATGGCTCCAGCAATTCTAACCATGTGGGTTCTGTCTTTGAGCCAGTTTGCAACTCATCTAGTGACATAGGGGTTTATATTTAAGCTGGTGAGCTTATCTATAATGCCCGAGTGGGGTATTGTATCGAAGGCTTTTGCGAGGTCCAGGTAGGCTGTGTGGACCACCTTCCCCTCGTCAATGGCCTTGGTGACTGTTTCAAAGAAATCAACCAAGTTTAACAGGCAGGATCTGCCCTTAACAAAGCCAAACTGGGCAGGATCCAGTGTCTGTAGGTCCCCAATATCTTTATTTATGAGGTCCGTGATGATCCTTTCCATAGCTTTGCAGACCAAGCTAGTCAGGCTTATGGGGCGATAGTTTCCAGGATCCGTTGAGGCACCACCTTTGTGGAGAGGGACCACTGTTGCTGTACGCCACTCTTTGGGTACATATCATGTAGTAAGGCTGAGATTGAACAGTAGTTTTATGTTTGGGTTTAGCTCTTTTTGGAGTTCATGTAGGACGCAGCCCGGGACACCGTCTGGTCCCATTGATGCTGCGTTTTTTGCTTTGGAGAGGGCAGCTCTTACCTGAGCATCTGAGATGTCAGGGGGGGGCAGCACTCTGCTGGGATAGATATTTGCCCTTTTGGTGGGGAGGGGGGAGAAGTTTGCGCTGAACCTGTCAGCTGGGATGTTGGCAATGTCTGTGGGTTCGGTGTATTTTTTGTCATTTTGGACTAATTCTGAGCATATCTGGGAATTCCCACCCAGGTTCCTAACATAACTAAAGAAAGCCTTGTGATTATCCTTAGTGTCCTGTGCAATTTTTCTCTCTAGGCTGGCCTTAGATGATTTTATGAGTGCCCGTAGTTTTTTGCTAATACTGATCAGAGATACCTTCCCTTTTTGGGATTTTGCTCTATCATGTAGTAGCTTCCTCCTTCTATTGTATAGTTTGTTTATGGCTGGGGTCCACCAGACAGGACGTCTGCCTTTGAAGGATTGGGTCTTGGTTTTATCTGGGATTGCATGATCCATGCATTCCTGAAGGTGTTCATAGAATGTGTTTATAAAGGATTCTGCGGTCTGGGCTGTATTTTCCACAGGCCCAGGGGCTTTGAAGGATTCCACCTCAGATTTGAGGAGTGTGAAATTTGCTTTAGAGAAGTTTTTCACTGTGGTTTTTGGACAGGGGGTGGGGTCGGGATGTGAATATCCAGTGAGATTAGTTTATGGTTTGATCTTACCAGTGAGGGATACACTTCTGGTCTGGAGCATAGAGTCCCCATGTTAGTGATGATCAGGTCCAGTATGCTTTCCCCTCTTGTGGGAGTGGTAACAAGTTGTTCCATAGCATTTCAGTTTATAAATTCTAGGAACCTTTGAGCCAGGGTGTTGGAGCTAGAGTAATGCTCCCAGTCTATGTTTGGGTAGTTGAAGTCACCCAATATAATGGTGTTTGGAGAGACCTTCATATTTTCCAGTGTTCTCAGGAAGGCCGAGTGGGTTTCCTGGGTTTGGGAGGGTGGTCTGTAGCAGGCTATAAACTGGAAGGCAGTTTTACCCACTGTTAGTTGCACATGGATAGTCTCTGATGCTTTGTGCTGTGCCACCAACCTGGAGGTATGGGTATATTTGACGAATATTGATACTTCCCCTCCTTTTGTGGTTCGGTCCAAGTTTTGGGGCCGAAAAGCATGGTATGAGGTATAACCTGGTAGTGCTGGGGTGCTCTCGGGAGCCTTGAACCAGGTTTCTGTTACTGCACAGATATCTATGTTCTCCATGCTAAGGAGAGTTTCAAGTGCCTGCATCTTGAGGTTTAGACTTCTGACATTGAGTAGCATTACTCTTAGTTTCTTATCCCTTGTGATACCTATGGAGGTGGGTTTGTCTGCCTAAAAAGGCACTATGGGGGTAGCAAGAGCCTTTGCCAATATCCGAAAGCCCAGGGGTGACAGGTGCAAGCATTCCCTAGCGAAGCATCGTGGCTTGTCGAGCATGTCATCCCAGGCTAACAGGCATTGGATCCCCTTTGAATGACACCAATACTTAAGCCAATTGTTGAAATTGATTATCTTGTCTTCATATTGTGGCATCATTCTTGGTGAGTGTAAGATGCTACTCAAGGTCAGGGTCATACCAGCCTGGGCTACATGCTCAGAGAGCTCCTCTATGTCTCTTTTCATGTAGTCCAGGGAGGTACGTCTCAGGTCATTCACACCAGCATGGACAATGACTGAGTCATATTTGTACTTGCCTTGGAGTGACCTGAGTGCTTGTGTTATGTGGCGGATCCTAGTGCCCGACAGGCAGCTCACCGTGACCTTCTCCTTGTTCAGCCTGGTCAGCGAGACGTCAGTGTGCCTGACGATAGAGTCACCTATTACAAGTGTATCAGGTGTGTTGTTTAGCCTTAAGGGCTGTGACTGTTCGGTACACTGGCTTTGTGAGCTATGTGTTGCACGTGTTTTGTTTTGGGGTAGCGGTTGCTTGGGTGTCTGCTTTGGAGGTCTCTGCTGCTTAGGCAGATTTTTATTTAGAGCCTCCGAGTATGTGTTTGTGTGTTTATATGTTTGGTTTGCTGTCGTGGTAGGTCTGTGTGAGACTGGAATTGTAGTGAGTGTGGTTTCCTTCTCCTCCTGACTGGTTACGCCAGTACTGAGTTGAGAGAGCTTAGACTCCAGTTTGGCTATATGGTTGCATCTCTCACATGTGTTGGAATTTGTTGGGAGGAAGACAGGGTTGTCTGTGTACATGAGGCAGTTGTAACATTGCCTCAAGATTCCCAGATTCACCAGCTGGACCAGAGAGGAGATTGACAACTGACCTTTGGACATGCTAGAATAGTATTGGGAATTCCTTTATAATTGAAAAAAAGGGCCAATTGGGAACAAGATACGCAAGGGGAGTTTGTGAGGGTGTAGTGCTTTTAATTTTTTAGTGCTGACTTATATAATTGCTTTAGTGAGCAAGTGCCAGGTAACTTAAATGCAATGTGTTACAGGTAACTTAAATGCAAAAATGACAAACAGTAACTTTCTTTCAAGTGAAACAAGGAAATAAGTACAGTAAGCAATGCAGATATCACTAGGGATCCACAGAAGCACTGAAAAGCCGCATTTTAGGTGGAATTAGCGTTTCAGGGAAATAACAAGCAAACAACAACAAGCATACAAACAAAGCTAGATTCAGCAGGCCTGGATCTAGTCTATGCTACAGCAAACAAGTTGTACCAATTTCAGTAAGAAACAGTTCAAATATGCAGGCACTATAAGCCTTTAACCAGAAGTTCCCAGCTCAGAAGGGCAGAGTCCATCCTCTCCTCCCACAAGAGTGCAGACCACGAACCTTCTTAATGTAAAATAACTGGCCTGAAGCCCAAGTGCTTAAACCAGAACTAATACACTTTTAGAATAATAGACACTGAGCCCTCAATCAGCAGTTCCCAACTTAGAAGGATGTAAGCTACCTGTCCTGCCACCACAGTGCAGGCCACAAACCTTCCTAATGTAAAACAACTGGTCTGAAGCCCAAGTGCTTAATCCAAAAGACTTAGAATGATAGCTACACGTTAATCAAGTTACTACCAAGCAGTAATAAATACAATTGAATACTTTAAAGAATGCCTGGATTAGTGCTCAAGTGATACAAACAAAGCTAGATTCAGCAGGCCTGGATCTAGTCTATGCTACAACAAACAAGGTGTACCAATTTCAGTAAGAAGCAGTTCAAATATGCAGGCACTATAAGCCTTTAACCAGAAATTCCCAGCTCAGAAGGGCAGAGTCCAGCCTCTCCTCCCACAAGAGTGCAGACCACGGACCCTCTTAATGTAAAATAACTGGCCTGAAGCCCAAGTGCTTAAACCAGAATTAATACACTTTTAGAATAACAGACACTGAGCCCTCAATCAGCAGTTCCCAACTTAGAAGGATGTAAGCTACCTGTTCTGCCACTACAGTGCAGACCACAAACCTTCTTAATGTAAAACAACTGGTCTGAAGCCCAAGTGCTTAAACTAAAAGGCTTAAAATGAGTTACACCAAGCAGTAATGAATACAATTGAGTACTTTTAAGATGACGCAAAAGCAAAATAAAGTAGGAAGAAACACAAATACAGTAAAAGCAAATCAAATTTTTTTATTTATTTTTTTTTTTTGAGTGAACAAATGAGATGGGCTCAGGAGGAGTATCCAAGTGCAAATTTACAAGAGGGGTGGGCAGTTTCAAAGCCACCAAGATTAACACCAAAGCAAAAACAATGAGGGTGGGTGGGGACCTACTGAAAAAACAGAGTCACAACTTCCAGCTATATATTGCTCAATGCAACACAAACAAATTAATTTAAATCGTGTATTATTTGAAAAAACTGCTGATAAAAATTTACTTAACTTCACTTATGCGTTCAGTTGATTGCATGCAGGTCTTAACTGGCCAAAGTTCACAGTTTAAACAGAAAATAATTCACTGTACCACTTGTATAAGACAGAAACTGAATAACAATGACATAAACTACCCCCACTTATCACTGGCTATGCAGGTTTTTTAACAAGCCTTAAATGAAAAAAACAGAGTCACAACTTCCAGCTAGATATTGCTCAATGCAACAGAAACAAATTAATTTAAATTGTGTATTATTTGAAAAAAGTGCAGATAAAAATTTACTTAACTTCACTTATGTGCTCAATTGATTGCATGCAGGTCTTAGCTGGCCAAAGCTCACAGTTTAAACAGAAAATAATTCACTGTACCACTTGTATAAGACAGAAACTGAATAACAATGACGTAAACTACCCCCACTTATCACTGACTATGCATGTTTTTTAACAAGTCTTAACTGAAAAAACAGAGTCACAACTTCCAGCTAGATATTGCTCAATGCAACACAAACAAATTAATTTAAATTGTGTATTATTTGAAAAAAGTGCAGATAAAAATTTACTTAACTTCACTTATGCGTTCATTTGATTGCATGCAGGTCTTAGCTGGCCAAAGTTCACAGTTTAAACAGAAAATAATTCACTGTACCACTTGTATAAGACAGAAACTGAATAACAATGACGTAAACTACCCCCACTTATCACTGGCTTTGCAGGTTTTTTAACAAGCCTTAACTGAAAAAACAGAGTCACAACTTCCAGCGAGATATTGCTCAATGCAACACAAACAAATTAATTTAAATTGTGTATTATTTGAAAAAAGTACAGATAAAAATTTACTTAACTTCACTTATGCATTCAGTTGATTGCATGCAGGTCTTAGCTGGCCAAAGCTCACAGTTTAAACAGAAAATAATTCACTGTACCACTTGTATAAGACAGAAACTGAATAACAATGACGTAAACTACCACCACTTATCACTGGCTATGCAGGTTTTTTAACAAGCCTTAACTGAAAAAACAGAGTCACAACTTCCAGCTAGATATTTCTCAATGCAACACAAACAAATTAATTTAAATTGTGTATTATTTGAAAAAAGTGCAGATAAAAAATTACTTAACTTCACTTATGCATTCAGTTGATTGCATGCAGGTCTTAGCTGGCCTCCTGTCTGCATGACAAGTCACAATACAATATGAAATGGAAGCCAACAGAGTAACTGAAATACCAGTACAGTCATTTCAGATGTTAAAGTCTGTAGGTGTGCACCCCCCACAATCTCATGTAGAAATGCAGTAACTGATAGCCTGCAGCACTCTCAAATGGCCTAAAGTCCTCTGACAAAGGCTCATGCCTCACCCATAGTGCTAATGTACAGAATGTCAGGGGGTTCCAACTAACATCCTAACACAGTAAACATAAAACAAATGAAGGCCATGTTGACAAATGCCAGTAGCATGCCTCCCCATGTCCTACTGCAAGAACTGTGGATCAGGCCATAAATACTACTGGGATAAAGGCCCAACTATAGGGATACCTCTCAGACATTGCTTACATAATGTTAGGTGGAGGAGAGAATAACAGAGGGGATAACAGAGGGGGGAGTAGAAGCACGGATGTCATGGAGTGTGTAGTCTGAAACTCTAATGTCCACCCATACTACTCCCGACTGCAAACCCATGAATGAATAGCCACAAAACTGCTTGTAAACCACAATGTGAAGGTAAACTGACCAGATCTATGAGTCCTGCTTCTGGATAACCTGGGTGTATCTGTACAGCTGAGAGGTACAGCCCCAGCAGGATATGGCCATTCTGTGCAGTTGAGAAAAACACAAGGAGGGGATCCCCAGCCAACATACTAAGAAGGTGCAGGACCATTTACACAGAACCAGCAGTCTATTGTCTGTAGCTACCCCTCCACAATGGCAGGTGTGTACCAGAATGTGTAGTCTATATGCCTCAGAATATTGGTCTCAGCTTCATTTATCTTGTATTTCCTGGAAAATAACTGTGAGCAAAGAATGCTAACTGTCAGTAGTTGACATGACACATCACAGTGTAAAACAGTACATATGTCAGAAAGTCTATGTTACAACAAAACATGTCACGCAAGCAGCACAGACAGCAATAGTTACAGTATTCCCCCATATGTTAAGCCCATTCTGTCTCCATATTGGCATCTTATCTACAGATATCCTGCAGAAACAGGTTGCTAGGTGTAACTGTAACACACAAAACCCTGAACTGGAGTCCAACCCTTCCTGGAATGGATGGACACAGTCAATATAGAAGGTCATACTGGGCATGCTCCTACACTTAGAGAAATGAAGCCCATGTCTCACAACACAGTAGACTACAGATATTGGTTATTTGCTGCTGTCTGTGCACACACACCAAATTGTACACCATTGATACTTCACACACACACATTGGATAGGAATACTCACACATATCCAAGGCCAACATAATATAATATGTCAAACATACACACACAGAGATGTGGGGAAGAGAAAGGCAGACAGTGATAGAGAGAATCTCATTATGAGGCCTGTCCCACCCACTACACATCCCATTGGCCTATATCACATGATGTGCTGATGTAATTCACTGTAAAAATACCTTTGGTTAGCCCTCAGCCCTATAGTCTCAGTGGTGCTTGTGATAACTGTGTAACACTACAGTACAAATAGGTATCCATGTAGCAATTGTAATCTCAGTCCTGTCAAATGTAAAGTTGTGTGTGTGTGTGTGTGTGTGTGTGTGTGTGTGTGTGTGTGTGTGTGTGTGTGTGTGTGTGTGTGTGTGTGTGTGTGTGTGTGTGTGTTTCTAGATGAATGTGGTTGAGGCTATTCACACTCACTAAATGTCCCTTAACCCTCTTTCAGGATTGCTGCTGATGTCACGCACCTTCAGAGATACCTTTGCACAGCTCTCCAACCTATAAACTCTGTGGCACTTGTGATAGCTGTGTAATACTATAGTGTAGCAAACTAGTTAGGTAGGAGTTCCAGTTCTGATCCTGGCAACTGTGTAAATGTAGTGTTTGTGTGAGAGAGTGTCTGTCACCTTCTAGAGACCTGATTTTGTGGTTATTCACATTTACAACACTTCCCTTACCCCTCCTTTAGCACTGCTGCTGATGTCACTCACCTTCAAAGATACCATTGTGCAGCTCTCCAGCATATAAGCTCTGTGGCACTTGTGATAATTGTGTAATTTTGTAGTATAGCAAACTAGCTAGGAAGGAGTTCTGATCCTGGCAGCTGTGTAAATGTAGTGTTTGTGTGTGTGTGTGTGTGTGTGTGTGTGTGTGTGTGTGTGTGTGTGTGTGTGTGTGTGTGTGTGTGTGTGTGTGTGTGTGTGTGTGTATCCTTGTAGAGATTTGATTTTGTGGTCACTCACACTTACAACACTTCCCTTATCCCTCCTTTAGCACTGCTGCTGATGTCAATCACCTTCAAAGATGCCTTTGCACAACTCTCCAGCATGCAAGCTGCATGGTGCATGTGGTAAATGTGGAACAATGTAGTAGCAATATCTACATAGGTAGGGGGTTGAATCTTATTCCTGGCAAGGGTTTGTGTGTACATATGTCTACATATATGTATGTCCATATCTCAAAGATTTTTGGCCCCATTTACACCCAGTACAGATCTCAGTGCCTGACTTCAGCAGTCCTGCAGATATCATTCTCCTTAGAAGTACCTGTTGGCAGCCCTAAACCACGTAAGGTCAGTGGTGCATGTGGTAAATGCATAACCATAATGGTCCAAAAAGATAGGTAGAGGTTTGAACCTCACTCCTGGCAAATGTAAATGTGTGTGTAGGGTAAAATATTTTGTGGAATCTCTCACCCATTGCATCACCCAATGCCAGTATTTACAAGGGCTGGTGATGTTCCTCACCTTAGAAGTACCTTGGGACAACATCCGTCCTGTAAGCTCCATGGTGCATGTGATAAATGTGTAACACTGTAGTAGCAATACATAGCAATGTAGGGGTTCGAAACTCAGTACTGGCAAGTGTGTGTGGGTCTGTCATCAGTATCCTGTGTGGGGTTGGTGTGATTGTGTAATAACAGAATCCAGTGGGGGGTGGGTTTTGATAAATTATTATGTTGAGGAGCTAGTATATGTTCCAATGTCCACATTATAACACCAACAGTTGTCAAACACCATAGAGAATAGTGTAGACAATTCACAGGCCTAAATGTCTAGTGCCATGTGCAATAACTATGTGACAGTATGGATTAGTGAACAATATAGGCAACCCTTCTAATACTCACAGACCACTCTCCATCCACAAATCATACACAAACACACTTGGCTAGGCAGCAACCACTATCTTGATAGTTCCCCTGCATATTGCCTCACAAATAGTACCCACAGTGTGATTGCATTAGACTACATGTCTGTTGACCACAACAGTGCCACTGACATCAGAAAGCACTTTGATGTGTTACATCTCCTGACTGAGTGTGTGTTATTCAGCAAGTAAAAGGACATGGCACCCTGTTCCATCCCTCAGTAGCCCAGTCAATGTGTACAGTGGCCCTTTTGTCACATTCCCCACTGGACACCTGCAACAACTGTAGAGCCTGCAAACATACCCGACCATGGGAATACCACTCCTTATGCACATGCCCTGTATTGGCAGACGCCAATATCTCCAATGAATACCTGTATCATACTATCAATGTAGGTACAATCACTACCTCAGTTACATAGCCAGGTCTCACTAAATGAGGTCAGGAATGCTACATCAGAAGATTCCAAACTGTCCACACAACATGCCCCAGAGACCTCAAGCACACTTCCACACTTCAAAGAACATGCATGTGGGATATGTGTACAACCCAGACATTGTCCATGTTATGGAATATAAATCACATACATGGGAAGCAGTGCACATCACTGACCACACACAATAGAAATCTGGATGAGTGGATGGGGAATACAATACCCACCCCTGGGGACTACTCCAGTGACTATACTACTGAGCCAGGGTATTCTCTTGGGCTAGCTTTGTACAGCCTTCAGGCCTATTCACCTACTACACACCTATGAAGCAATGAACCTATGGATCTTGGTACTGGCAAGTGAGTGTGAGTGTGTGTGTGTGTGTGTGTGTGTGTGTGTGTGTGTGTGTGTGTGTGTGTGTGTGTGTGTGTGTGTGTGTGTGAGAGTGTGTGTGTGAATAGTAATCCCAATGTGTTTGGTTGAAGAATATCCCCTGTGGCTGTGGTTATTAGCAATCAGAGGTGTGTCCAAACCACAACATGCACCATTCTCCATTATACAACAGATGATGTAAATCAACATATACCTATGTACAACCCTCAGCCCTATAATCTGTGAGGCATATGCAATCACTGTGTTACAGACCAGGGATTACTGTGGACATACTGTACCCTGCCTATGACATGGTGGATGTGTTACCACACTGCCATATCCCATGGACTTGCTGCAGGGCTACATCCTAGTGACACACAGATGCCTAGAATGGAAATGGGATACAGCATGTGAGAACACATTCACTCAGCACTTCACTTGTGGGGGGGTAAAGCTGGCACTGAATGTGTTGCCAAGACTGTGGCCAATATCTGTTGTCTCATGATATGTATTAGCATTGTGCAGTAACTCACAGCACTTGTGTTTAAAGCTGTGGAAGTTGTTGATGTAGCTATCAAAAGCTGTTGCGACTATCGTCAGTGTCTGCTGCATCTCTGCTGCCATAGATGCCTGTCGGGGATTCCATGAGGGATCCAAAGTTGTGTGTGAGGCTAATAAGGGAGTTCAGCAGTCATGGGATACCACCTTTCACTGCAACAGGGTACCCCTTCTGATGTACACTTTAGTAATGGCAGTGGACCATCACATTGTCTCCCAGTGTTTGGAGCATGGTGTCTGGGTTCTGTTGGCTATGGCTAGTACCATGCATTCATGTACCTGTTTGTACAGTGCCTATGTGTATGATTCCACAGTCATGCAGCTATTTCACATTACCATGGGTGCAGTGAAGACATCCACTCCTGTTTTCATGGCTGCAAAGTCAGCTTTGGAGAGGTTTTTCCAGGTAGTTATCTTTGTGGGGGGATGTGGCTGACATGTTGAGTTCCATGTTGATTACAGCCTATGTGAATCTCACCATGGAGGGATTGACATCCATGGATGAGCAACAGTCCCATATTTAAGTGGTCAACACAGGTCAAGGTTGTTGCATCCTCTACCAGGGGTCAGTATGAGCTGGTCTAGGGCAATGGAAATGATGAATCCCAGAAGCGTTGGGCCACTGTACTGGCACTTGGCCACATTCCCCAGGTGATGGAGGGGTAGTCTTCAACTACCCCTCCATCACCGGGGAATGTAGCCAAACACCAATATAGCATTGGGCCACTGTACTGGTGCTTGGCTACATTCCCCAGGTGATGGAGGGATAGTTGAAGACTTGTACTATGTCAGTGTTGTGTTGGACCATCATAGATGGCAGAGTGTTGAGGAATGTGAGTTAACAGTCTAGGGACATAGATGTGGACCATAGCAGGCTTTGGTCTGGATTGCACTAGTACCCTAAGGCAGTTGTACTGGAAGTATCTCCAATGCACTATGATGAGATACTAGTCTGGAGGTGGTCCTATCCATAATTAATATGGAGACAACATCACCTGTGAGGGTGTGGTGTGGCCCTTGTTTGGGGGCTGACAACTGTGGAATGTGTCATAGTCTGATACTGCAGGTCTGCTGTCTGCTGCTGTGAACCACCTCTCCATTACAGCATACATGTGTCCTCCACTCCAACGACTGCTATGAGTGACTGCATCCTAACAGTTAGATGTCCACTGCTGAGCAGCATGACCCTCAGATTCCATGCATGTGTAGCTGCTTTGGTGGTAATAACATTTGGAACACTGCCTAATAAGGCACCAAAGGGGTGGCAAGACACTTAGCCAGTACCTGGCAACCTAGCAGTGACAGATGTAGGATATCCATGGCAAGTCATTGGATTCTGTCAATCTTGTCATCCCAAGCAGAGAGATTCTGGATCCCCTGAGAATGACACACAACATGTATGCCAATGTTGCAGTCAATCATCTGTTGGTAGTACTGCAGAATCATTCTGGGTGACAGAGGTACACTGCCCAGGGCTACTGTCACACCTGCCTGGACCACATAATTAGAGAGTTCAACCATGTCTCCTGTCATGTATTCCAGGGAGGTATGTCCCAAGTCATTCAAATCCACATGGATACAGAGTGATATTCGTAGTTGTTGTAGAGTGACATGACTGGCTGTGTCATGTGTTAGATGCTGGCATGTGATAGATATTTGGCTGTTACCTGCTCCATATTCAACTTAGTGAGTGGAATGTGTTTGCCTCAGTACTGAGTTACCCATGACCACTGTATTGTGCAAGGTGGTTAGCCTTAGGACCTTAGGTTGGGGCACACTGTGTAGGTTAAATATGTGTCCCTTGGCATGTGCCATGTCACGGTGTCTGAGTGGGTGTCTACCTTGCTGGTCTGTGCTGTTTGGGTAAATGTCCATTGACTGCCTCTGGGAAGGTGTGTGGCTTTTCACTGTATGTCATGGCTGCCAAATGGGTGACATGGTGAGCTATATATTTCACATGGTCTGGTGTAGGTGTTGATGTTATCCTCTTGACCTGCTAGTCCAGTCTTTGCTGGAGAGTACATATGTTCACATTGGGTGATATATGGGTAACCCTTACAGGTCTGACTGTTTGGAGTTTAGTGGGGAGGGTTGTCTGTGTACATGAGGCAGTTGCAACAGTGCCTCAGAATGGACAAGTGCACCAGGTTAATAGGTGAAATCACAGATAACTGCCCTTCAAACATCCCAGGAGGGGTGGACATAACTAGTATGTACAGGGGCTACATCTGTGATGAACAAGTACTGCTGACAGGTCCCA
This sequence comes from Protopterus annectens, assembly GCF_019279795.1. Lineage (NCBI taxonomy): Eukaryota > Metazoa > Chordata > Ceratodontiformes > Protopteridae > Protopterus > Protopterus annectens. Next base: position 1,729,827,722 of record NC_056743.1, read on the forward strand.
GGTGTGCCACACTTCTTAATACAATAACCTGAAGTGCAAAGCCATAATGCTAGCTGAAGTGAAATTCAGAAAGAACTAGCATGATGTACGGGTGGAACAGAAGGCAGACTGTCTGCCACCTGTAATACTTTACCACAGCTGTGCAGTTATCAGTAAGCTCTGTAGCATGTGCGGTAACTGCATAACACTATAGTAGACACACCTAGATAGGCAGGAGTTCTAATCTCAATACTGGTAAGTGTGTGTGAATCATGTACTGTCTGGCTCATACCATTTTGACATGTATATTACCCTTTACACTTCCCTTCACTCCAATTTAGTAGACCTGTTGATGTCATCCACCTTAGAAGTACCGTTGGAAGAGGTGGAAATGTATAAGCTCTGTGGCATGTCTGATAACTGCATAGCACTATAGTAGGAATACCTAGATAGGCGTACACTTCCCTTCACTCCAATTTAGTAGACCTGTTGATGTCATCCACCTTAGAAGTACCTTTGGAAGAGGTGGAAATGCATAAGCTCTACAGTACATCTCATAACTGTGTAACACTATAGTAGGCATACCTAGATAGGCAGGAGTTCTAATCCTAATGCCGACAACTGTTTGTGTGTGTGAGGATCATATTATGTGTGACTTATACCATTTTGATGTGTATACTTTACATGGCTGGTGACCACCTCCCGCTGCTATTACTTTAGATAGTGGGGTAATAGCATCTGATTCACATGCATTAGGTTAAACCATTGTACAGTCCTCAGTACAGATGTGTCTGAAATATCCATATGTTTGAAACCTATACATGGCCAGAAGTGGTCTGTGTGCCTTAACAATGCCCATGTATGTGATATTATAGCCAAATAGGCTGCAGTGAATGTACTGACACATATGGCAGCATGAGGTATCATACCTGTAGGTTGTCTGCCACCCTCACAGGTGGCCTACCTTGTAGGTGCAATACATGAGTACAGATGTTTGGCTTTACAAGTGAACTGTACCTGTTATGGGTCAAATTAAAGACTGTAAGAGGTGTGGACTCCATTTGTCCAGCACAATGTGCTGGCCTCTGTCCAGATGTCTTGGCACTGACAAGTTCTGAGGTATGCTACAGGAATGTTGAATTCACATCAGATAGGCCCCAGTGATGACCACTGTGATGCAATGCAGTTAACCCCCAGCACAAGTGAATATACACAACAATCAATATAGCTATTACATAAAGCAATATATTTACTACTGATGGTTGTGGCATGGTAAATTGCATGCACTTCACATGCCTGGGCTACTACCAGGCAACAACAGAAGAATGTCATCCTCACCAGCTTCAGGCTGCTGTCTCATATGCAGACCAGAGGGTCCTAGGTAGTTGCGAGAGGGAATTATTGTCAGCAGATGCAAATGTGGTATTGGTACAGGATGGATGCAGCATGTCTGCACATCTACAGTAGTAACCGCAATAATACACAATGTCCCATCCTCACCATAGATGTGCACCTCTGTGCATTAGAAAACCCCATCCACAACTGCAATAGGACCTGACACATGCATGTAGATACAATACATATACATGTATGTCTGATGCATTAGTGTACTAACCCTCACTGGGCCCTTAACCTGCACATTCCTCATCCAGTGTGTGTGTGCAACCCACCTCCACAATGCTTCCCTCAGCGTCATGGCTTGTGCATTCAGTGTGTGGCCCACTTGTGGTGAGGAGCTCTTTGGTGGGTGTCAGTGGGGGCTGGATGGCTGGGCCCTCACCTGTGGCTAGCTGGTCCCTCGCTACAGCAGCAGCCCATTGACAGGTGTGGCATTTTTGGTTGGTGGCCCGATGCTGCAAATGCTCATAAGTTCTGCTGTGCAGGCCAGCATCATTTACCCTGTACACCACACTGTTCCACAGGGCAGTCCTCTCCCGCACATCTTCTACTCTCCTTCCAAATGACAGGGCATAATGTCCAATCACATATTGGGTGATGATGTCTGTTTCCCCAACAGAGAATGCTGGTAGGCGAGCACTCTGCATGTTACCTGGAAGACATAAACAGGAAAAAGGTCACATGACCTCATATGGTTGTCAAAATTCACATCAACAGTGGATATTACTTGCAAATAATCCAGACAACACCGAAAACCTCCAGGGTAACATGGCTATAGCAGGTTGCATTACACGCCTGTCCTTGAGCTTATTCTGCCCAATGTTGGACACTTGATTGCATAATCCTCTATCCTCCATTCATTTCTGTGTAGAGGGTTGACAGTGGGCATCTTCCATGTGGATGGTGTGTGGATGGTGGCACGTCTGTGTTTGACTGTGATGTGTGATGGAGCTCTGAGCACATGCCTGAGTTCATGTAGGAGGCAGACAGTGATGTTATTATGCCCCATGGAGATATGCTGTATGCTGTTGTTGCCATCAGTCGGCAATATGTACATGCTCACCATTGATGAGGGGAGGAGTGTGGTTGATGTTCATATCCCCTATATAACTGGGGTGGACAGGGAGGCAATGTTCTCACCTAACCTGTGTGATGCAGGCTGCCTATATCCATGGCATGTGGGTATGAGGTGTTCTTTACCCCCAGTACAGGGTGAATTGTGTTGTTTCATCTGAGACTTACAACATATGTGGAGACACAATTGCAATTGTCCTTGGTGGTGTGGATATGTCCGATTCATAGTCATAGTCAGCCTTACAGGAAGTCACCTGTGAACTTACATGCTTGCTCAGATATAAGTGGACTTGCTTCAAAGTTGTTGCCTGCACCTATGTGTCCATGTACAGCCAATGTAGCAACCTATTATGTGGTTTGTGTATTGCTGATGTCCACCAAAGGGGATTACACTACCTTGGTGGAGGCTGGATATACAGGTCAGGTACTGCTGCTTCCATATAGCTAAAGTGGATTTAAAGGGTACACACCCCTGATACACTGCCTGGTATTTGTGCAATTCTAACATAACACCACAATAACTCATTTCATAACAATTCCCACCCGTAGTGTGACCTACAGCCTGTACAATTCAACTGAGAACATAACAATCGGGTCTGTGAAAAACATGGAAATAATACTCAATACAATAAGCCAATTGAATGGGTGTGCACAACTTTAAACTGATAAGTTGTGTATGTACCTCTTGGGATGGTTACAGCATTCATCCATCTTGGTCTGGACTCTAACATCATGGCACATCTTTACTTGGCAATAGTTGATCACCTTCCTAGAAACACCTTTGATTGTATTTCAATGGAACTGTAAAGGTTAGGGGGTCACATAAAGATGAGAAACATTATGAAATGATCTTCTGTGGTCTGATTGTCATACAGCACACATACATGGCAGTCTAAAAGGGGTGTGTACACTTGTGATATCCAGTGTATATAGGTGTGGATATAGCTGGTAGTGGTAGGCATGGACAGAGGGTCATAACACAGGTGGAAACTTCTCTGATTAATAGCTGAATATCATGCCTACTCTAGTACCCATATCAGTGTCAGGGCACTGCAGCAACCAGTATTTCTGTTTGCTGTATGCACTAAAACTGATATTACACACATGTGCAACATGCACATCCTATGTAACTGAATGCTTGAAAGCCATGTGATTTAGTTTTCTGCCATCCAGCTGAACATAAGCATACATACATGTGCTCAGGGGATATCTAGTATACATTTCTTTTGTATGTTAGTATGGCACATTGTAGTTACAGTCTTGCCACTCAATCATACTTCTCAACCTGTTACAGCAGTATGTTTGTACAATGGCACACATACTTGGGTGTCAAAGGGGACATCATTATTGATATTGTATTAATATAGCTGCACCATACATTAGTACATTAATTGCACAGTAGGGTTTGACATCACTGTGATAACCTGGAAGATGTCCAACAGTCACAAGTAGGCTATTATGTTACAATGTCATTGCTCACAGACTTGTCAATGGCTTGGTTGACATAACACAGGTATATGTGCATGTGACTACAGATATCAGTCACAAATGTGCTTATTGTCCAGCAGAACACTGTACAGTTGAATGTTATTAATTCAGTATATCACATGCAGTTCAACACACATGTCTGCAACAGTACTTTACTATGCACATGCCCTCTATAGGTGTTTTAGCTTTACAAGGCAAATACCTGTCATACTCATAATCAAAGGTAACATGGATATGGAAAACATCCCATTTACTGGCCTAGCAGTGGCACAGTCACAACTGTTTGACAGACACCCCTGCAGTTGACATATATGAGCTGTCCTTTCCCAGGGTGAGTCAGGCTCCTGAGCTATGATCCCACCGTTTGGCCATCCAGAAGTTGAAATCTACCATTAAAACAAACACACAGATGTAGGGGGGCTATGCCCCCCACACCCCCTTAGATGGGGTACTTCGGCCCCCACACACCCCTTACTTAATATTCCAACTCTGAGAATGCACTACTGTGGGGGTACGGGGCAAAGTTCAGGTTGATGGCCAAACAGTTACTTACCATGTGGGAAACATCTGCTCTCCGGTTGTCGATGTTAGGCCGTGTTGTAGAAGTGGGTTTCGATGGAGTGGGCTTTTGATGAACTAAAGGTAACCCATATATATATATATATATATATATATATGACCCTGACCCTGAGCAGCATCCTGCCTTCGCCAAGAATGATGCCTCAGTACAAAGACAAAATGATCAGTTTTAACAATTGGCTTAATCACTGGTGTCATTCTAGGGGGATCCAATGTCTGTCAGCCTGGGATGATATGCTGGACAAGCCACGTTGCTTCGCAAGGGATGGCTTGCACCTGTCACCACTAGGCTTCCGGATACTGGCCAAGGCTCTTGCCACCCCCATAGTGCCTTTTTTAGGCAATGCTCAAAGGACAAATCAACCGCCATAAAAAACAAAAATGGAAAAAATTAAGGGTAATGCTGCTCAACGCCAGAAGTCTAAATCTCAAGATGCAGGCACTCGAAGCACTTCTCAGTATGGAGAACATCGATGTCTGTGCAGTAACTGAAACCTGGTTCAAGGCTCCTGAGAGTACTCCAGCACTACCAGGCTATACCTCATATCATGCATTTCGCCTCAAGTTCCAGGCCGAACCACAAAGGGGGGGGAGTGTCCATTTTCATAAAAGACACCTACACCTCTCGATTGGTGGCTGCTCATGAAGCATCAGAAACCATACAAGTTTTACTCACCATAGGTAAACTGCCATACAACTGGTCGCATGTTATAGAACACCCTCCCAATCCCAGGAATCCCATCAAGCATTCCTGAAAACACTGGAGGATATGAATGTCACACCAAACACCATCATATTGGGTGACTTCAATTACCCCAACATAGACTGGGCCCACTATTCTAGCCCTAACACCCTGGCCCAAAGATTCCTGGAATTCATAAACTCAAATGCTATGGAGCAACTGGTCACCCCTCCTACGAGGAGAGATAATATACTTGACCTGATTATCACAAACATGGGGTCCAAATGCTCCGCACCGGATATAAACCCCTCACTAGTAAGATCTGATCATAAACTGATCACGTTGGATGTACATACCCCACCCCCACCCCCAGAACAAAAGACTACAGTGAAAAACTTCTCAAAAGCTGACTTTGAGCTCCTTAAGTCGGAAATGATATCCTTTAAGCCTACTGGGTCAATGGAAACCACATCCCAAAATGCTGAATCCTTCACAAAAGCCTTCTATGGACATCTCCAGGAATGCATGGATCAGGCAATCCCAACTAAAACCAAGACCCTCTCCACCAAGGGAAAACGCCCGGTTTGGTGGACCCCGGCTATAAACAAACTGTACAACAAAAGAAGGAAGCTGCTGCAGGACAGAGCCAAATCCCACAAGGAAAGGCTTCCCTGATCAGCACAAGTAAAAACTACGCTCTCATAAAAACATCTAAAGCAAACTTTGAGAAAAAGATTGCCAAGGATACCAAAGACAATCACAAAGCCTTCTTCAATTATGTCAGAACCTTGGGAGGAAATTCTCAGATATGCTCTGAGCTGGTACACAATAACAAAAATTCACTGACCCTACTGACATTGCCAACATTCTGGCAGATAGGTTCAGTGCAAATTTCTCCCTCCCTCACCCCCTAAAGATGAAGTAACTATCCCTGCTGAATGTAACCTACCTGTCATCACAGACACACAGGTGAAATCAGCACTCAACAAGGCAAAAACACAGCATCTATGGGACCCGATGGTATCGGTTCGTGTTACGTGAACTCCAAGATGAACTAAACGCGCCCCTAAGAACTCTATTCAATCTATGCCTCACTATCGCATATGTACCTGAACACTGGCGCTTTAGCAACAGTGGTCCCACTCCATAAAGGGGAAATTCAACTGACCCAGGTAACTACCGCCCCATAAGTTTGACCAGCCTGATCTGTAAGGCTATGGAAAGGATCATCATGGAACTCATAAATGGCGACATTGGTGATCTGCAGACCCTTGATCCCACACAGTTCGGTTTTGTAAAAGGCAGATCCTGCCTCTTAAACCTGGTTGACTTCTTTGAGACAGTCACTAGTGCCATCGATGAGGGCAAGGCTGTCCACACTGCCTATTTGGACTTGGCTAAGGCCTTTGACACAATACCACACTCTGGCATCATCGACAAGCTCAGCAGCCTAAATGTAAATCCATATGTCACAAGATGGGTAGCAAATTGGCTAAAAAACAGAACCCATAAGGTTAAAATTGCTGGAGCCATGTCAGACTCAAAACCCGTCACAAGTGGTGTCCCACAGGGCTCAGTCTTGGGTCCACTCCTATTCGGCATTTATTTTTCAGATGTGAAAGCAAACATGGAAGGATTATGGCTGACAAAGTTTGCAGATGACTGCAAACTGGGCGCCATAGTGGATTCACCTGCTGACACACACATCCTACAGAAAGGTCTCACTGAAACGGACAACTGGTGCCGGAATCATGGCCTCAAACTTAACGCCAAAAATGTATAGTCATCCCCTTTGGGAAAACAAAGTACCCACAAACTATCACGTAGACAATAACCCACTGAATACAGAAGATGTAATCAGAGACCTGGGGACTCAAGTCGATAGTGACCTCTCCTTTGACAACCATGTTGCCAAAGTGGTCAGAAAGACTTTCTACCTAGCCCATCTCATCATGAAGGATTCTCGTCCAGAACAAAGGAGGTCATTGTACCTCTGTATTCCTCCCTCATCAGGCCCATGATCGAATATAATGCTCCATTTGGGATGTATCTCACCCGGCACATGCAGCAACTGGAAAGACCCCAGAAGTACCTCACCAAGAGGATCATAGGTCTAAAACATGTGCCTTATCCAGCTAGATTAAAGAAACTCCAGCTCTATTCAGTAGCATACCGCCTGCTCAGAGGTGATTTGTGCCTAACATACAGGGCCATGTCCAACCAGGAATTGATGGACATGCTCCATCTCAAAAATCCAAATCCACCAGAACCACACGAGCTAAAGATTTCAACCTCTGCACAAATATGAATAGGACATGCTGGAGGGATAGATTCATAACACAGAGGTTACCCATACTCTGGAACAAAATCCCAGTTCACGTGAGACAGAGCCCTTCATTGGCACTGTTCAAGAAAAATCTCGATGCATGGATGGGAGATCGCAAGTTTACCCCGGGAGTGACCTCAGTGTCACTACTAGACAGAGGTATAGTTTACTAAATAATGGGGTTCCACATGTGTCACTACTAGAGAGGCGCAACTACATAGTATGGGGTGGCATAAAGCCACATCACTGTTGGCTAGGCTTGTAAATGCCCCCGGGCAGATAGCCTAGTACACTACTATGAAACTATGAAACTATATATATACAATATATATTTTGGATGAAATTGCAATTTTTGTGGAACATCTTAACAAGTCTAGTACATACCTTAAGTTTACATACAATTACAATTGTACTGGAATCCCATATTTAGACACTTATGTTTATTCTACTAATGAGGGTTTTAAATCTAAAATATATATAAAGGAGACCTTCAGTAAAACTTATTTAGAGTTTTCTAACAATCACCCTAGAAATCAAAAGAGAAGCATTACGAAGTATTATTAAGGGACAATGTATTAGAGCCGCCCGTATGACTTCAGTCATTGTACATGCTGGTGTGAATGACCTGAGACGTACCTCCCTGGACTACATGAAAAGGGACATAGAGGAGCTCTCTGATCATGTAGCCCAGGCTGGTATGACCCTGACCTTGAGCAGCATCTTACCCTCACCTAGAATGATGCCACAGTACAAAGACAAAATGATCAATTTTAACAATTGGCTAAAATTTTGGTGTCATTCAAAGGGGATCCAGTGTCTGTCAGCCTGGGATGACATGCTCGACAAGCCACGTTGCTTCGCTAGGGACGGCTTGCACCTGTCACCACTGGGCTTCGGATATTGGCAAAGGCTCTTGCCACCCCATAGTGCCTTTTTTAGGCAAGGCTCAAAAGTCAAACCCACCCCCATAGAGAGCACAAGGAACAAGAAACTAAGGGTAATGCTGCTAAATGCCAGAAGTCTTAACCTCAAGATGCACTCAAGCTCTCCTCAGTATGGAGAACATCGATATCTGTGCAGTGACAGAAACCTGGTTCAAGGCTCCAGAGAGCACCCCAGCACTACCAGGCTATACCTCATATCATGCTTTTCGGCCCCAAAACCCGGACCGAACCACAAAAGGAGGGGAGTTTCCATATTTATCAAGGATATCCACACCTCCAGGTTAGTGGCATTGCAAGTATCGGAGACCATCCATGTGCAACTAACAGTGGGCAAGACTGCTTTTCAGTTTATAGCATCCTACAGACCACCCTCTCAAAGTCAGGAATCCCATTCGCTTTCCTGAAAACATTGGAGAACATGAAGATCTCTCCGAACACCATTATATTGGGCGACTTCAACTACCCAAACATTGACTGGAAGCACTACTCAAGCCCCAGCACCTTAGCCCAAAGATTCCTGGAAATTATAAACTCAAATGCTATGGAACAACTAGTCACCACTCCCACAAGAGGGGACAACATACTAGACCTGATCATTACCAACATGGGGACTCTATGCTCCACACCAGAAGTATATCCCTCATTGGTAAGATCAGACCATAAATTAATTTCACTGGATGTCCACATCCCGACTCCACCCCCAGCCCAGAAAACCACAGTGAAAAACTTCTCAAAAGCGAACTTCTCACTTCTCAAAACCGAAGAGGAATCCTTCAAGGCCACAGGGCCAGTGGAAACTACAGCCCAAACTGCAGAATCCTATATAAATGCATTCTACAGACATCTCCAGGAATGCATGGATCATGCTATCCCAAACAAAACCAAGACCCAATCATCCAAAGCCAGGCGTCCAGTCTAGTGGACCCCTGCCATAAATAAACTGTACAACAGAAGGAGGAAGCTACTACATGATAGAGCAAAATCCCTAATAGGGAAGGCATCTCTGATCAGTACTAGCAAAAATTACAATCCTCATAAAATCCTCCAAGGCCAGCTTCGAGAGAAAAATTGCACAGGACACCAAAGACAATCATAAGGCTTTTTCAGTTATGTTAGAAACTTGGGATGCAACTCCCAGACTTGTTCTGAGTTGATTCTAAACGACAAAAATACACTGAACCCACAGACATCGCCAATATCCTGGCAGACAGGTTCAGTGCGAACTTCTCCACCCCTCCCCAAAGAGCAAATATCTATCCCGGCAGAGGGCTGCCTCCCAAACATCTCAGATACTCAGGTGAAAGCTGCCCTCTCCAAAGCAAAAAACACTGCTTCCATGGGACCAGATGGCGTCCCAGGTTGCGTCCTACATGAACTACAAGAGGAACTAATCCCTCAAATAAAACAGCTATACAATCTCAGCCTCACTACAGGATATGTGCCCACAGAATGGCGTACAGCAACAGTGGTCCCACTCCACAAAGGTGGAGCATCTACGGACCCTGGAAACTATCACCCCATAAGCCTGACTAGCTTAGTCTGCAAGGCTATGGAGAGGATCATCATGGAGCTCATAAACAAAGACATTGGGGATCTACAGACACTAGATCCTACCCAGTTCGGCTTTGTCAAGGGCAGATCCTGCCTTTTGAACCTGGTTGACTTCTTTGAAACAGTCACCAAAGCCATAGATGAAGGAAAGGTAGTCCACACAGCCTATCTGGACCTTGCAAAGGCATTTGACACAATGCCCCACTCGGGCATCATAGATAAGCTATCTAGCTTAAATATAAACCCCTATGTCACAAGATGGGTCGCAAACTGGCTCAAAAACAGAACCCACAGAGTGAGAGTTGCTGGAGCCATGTCAGACTCAAAACCGGTCACAAGTGGCGTCCCACAGGGTTCTGTCCTGGGACCACTCTTGTTCGGTATATACTTTTGAGGTACAGGCAACGTGGAGGACTATGGCTCACCAAGTTCGCAGACGACTGCAAACTGGGCGCCATAATCAACTCTCCAGCTGACACAAACATCCTTCAAAAGGTCTCACAGAGACAGATAACTGATGCCAGCGCCATGGTTTAAAGCTAAATGCCAAAAAATGTATAGTCATACCCTTTGGCAAAAACAATGTGCCCACAAATTACCACATAGGCGGAAACCCATTAAGTACAGAGAAAGTTATTAGAGACCTGGGGACCCAAGTTGATAGCAATCTCTCCTTTGAAAACCACATTGCCAAAGTGGTTAGAAAGACCTTCTACATAGCCCACCTCATCACGAAGGGTTTCACATCTAGATCAAGAGAGGTAATCGTGCCTTTATTCATCCCTCATCAGGCCCATCATAGAATACAATGCCCCTTTTGGGATGTACCTTACCCGACACCTGCAGCAATTAGAAAGACCCCAAAAGTATCTCACCAAGAGGATCAAGGGTCTCAAACAGATGCCATATACTGCTCGGTTAAAAACTCCAGCTCTACTCAGTTGCATACCGCCTACTTCGAGGCGATCTATGCCTGACATACAAAGCTATGTCAAATCCAGAATTAATGGACATGCTCCACCTCAGTAAATCTAGATCCCTTAGAGCCACACGCTCGAGGACTTGAACCTCAGCACAGAAATAAATAGAACTTGCTGGAGGGACAGGTTCATAACCCAGAGGCTCCCTTCGCTCTGGAATAGAATTCCAGTTCATGTGAGGCAGAGCACCTCACTGAATCTCTTCAAGAAGAATCTCGATAAGTGGATGGGGGATCGTAGGTTTGTCCCAGGGATTACTCCTGTGTCACTATTAGACAGAGGCACAGTAAACTAAACCTTAAAAAAGGGCACAGTATACTCAAATCAAGGGGTGGCGTAAGCCATACAGAATCGGGCTAGGCTTATAATTGCCCCAGGGCAGATAGCCTAGTATGAACCTATGAACCTATGAACCTATGAACCTATTATACCAAGATGGTGATGGAGATTGAAAATATAGGAAATATGTTTAGAGTTAGGGGACATCTTAATGAAATTATTAATGATATCACTTGGTATGTCAAAAGTGAGTGGGAATAAAAGTACATGCCCTTGATGGGTGCAGACAATGACACTATCAATGGACTTACTAACATAACAATTATGGACAAGACCAAGACATTTAATAGAGCATGTATATTACAATGTAATTCCTGTGTCAAGGAAATGAAAAACATCATACATAAGAATTGGAACATTTTGAGATGTGATAAATGGGTGCACAATAAATTAGGGGTGAACCCCACTTTGTGTATAAAATGGGACCAAATTTGAAAATAAAAATTCAAACTAGCGATATTTTTAGGGATAAAGGACAAAATAGGATAGAAGGTACAAGCAAATGTGGGCACTGCAATCAGTGCCATGCAGTAAGGGAAGATCATACCCTCACCCTAGGTAACATCAATAAAACAGTGATCAGGTTTGAGAAGGGAAATTGACAGACCCAACACGTGGTTTATTTAGACACCTGCAACAATTGTACAAGTTTTTATCTAGGAAAACTGGATAGAAGACTTAGGAATTGTATTTATGACCATTTGTACTGTATTAGAAAAAAAGATACAAATAATGCCCTATACAGACATTTAAAAGCTAGTGACACTTGTGATACTTTTAAATTTTCCATACTAGAATGTGTCAAGATTGACCCCAGAGGAGGAAATTTGAAAGCTAAATTGGGGAGAGGGAAGTGAAATGGTAAATCTTATTGAATGCAGCCACCCCCCCCCAGGATTAAATGACTGAATTTCCACCAAATCCTTATTAAAATCCTGAATCATTTTTTTCAAAACATATAACAATATTAATTATTTTACAGTTATAGATATGTATTTTTGAAATACTGAAACATGTGCAAATACTAGTATCTTAGCTGTAAAATTTACTACTGTTTCCCATTTTTATACATTTTACATACATTTTTAACATTTATATATTTTCACACCTTCAGTGTATTTGTTTTTAATATTCCATCACTTGAAACCTTTCATGTGATTTTAAATTGAATATAACTTTGTATATTACTAATCACATTTATTTGCATAGTTTTATTGATCTTAGTAGTTTAATACTTGTTGAATATTAATGAAGTTAATTGATACAGCAATGTGATTGGAAGGTTGTTAGTATTTAAACAGTAATGTTCTTGGATACGGTGTTCTGAGGAAGTCTACTGTGTGTAGATGAAAGCACTAAATCTGAAGTCAACAATAAATGAGTATTATTTATCTAGGTCCATTGTGACTTTTTTGGGACCTGACACAGCTGTTTTACCAGTAAATTGAGTTGATTTTTCGGTTGGAAACCATTAGATTTTACTGGTTAATTTTGCACTATATGTATATATATATATATATATATATATATATATATATATATATATATATATATATATATATATATATACACATATATATATATATATATATATATATATATATATATATACGTACACACACACACACACACACACACACACACACACATATATCTATATATATATATATATATATATATATATATATATATATATATATATATATATCTATACATAAATACATTTTCCCTACTGAATGACTGTGCTGAATGATCAGACATACCTACAGCTCTGATGGCTTAGTGGTAAATTGCTGTGGCTATGATGTGCAGGCTCCTGTGTTTAAGACATGCAATGGCTGACTATTTTGTTGCTGAGCAGAACAAGGGCTGTTGGATACAGAGTGATTAAGTTACTTTTAAGCAATTGTAAGTGAGTTTGCATGGGTTTGCATGGCGGTAAGCAGGGCTAATATTTGGTTAAATATGCTTACAGACAGTTAGCCTTAAAAGTGGGTAGGGATGTGTAGGACGGGTGTAGGGAAGGTTCATAGCTGCCCATTTCCTCAACAGAAACAGCTGTGCATATATACTGAATTTGTAGGTATATTTGGATACTCAAACCCCTGAGAGAGGGGTGAAGATAACAGTAATGTGTTGTGAAGCCAGTTAGACTAGATTACATGTGTCCAGTGGTCATGTGTGCAAAATTGATAGCTATGTATGGGGTGACATTTTTGGGGGGATTATATTGCCCCTTTTTTGTAAGGTGAAAGTGGGATGTTGGGGAAGGGTAGTAGGTATATTTGGGGAGGTAGGTTGAGTAAGAAGACAGACAAGACAGCATACAGGGGTGGTATATGACACATGTGGGGGTAAACACCTTGGATGGGGAGGGGTGTTTGGTAATCGGAAGCCCATGAGCCCCCAAATGGATACAGTGGGAGTGAGGTCCCCAACCCATGGGCAGTCACCACTGCACCTTCACGGCCTCAAAGGTGGCTGTGCTGGGGGCTGAGCAGGAGGGGCAGGCTGACCCTCTAAATGTGCCATGCGGCCCTCAAGCTGGCATAGCAGATCTCCAAATTCCTTATGGAGCTCGCTACACACTAGACTCCAAACCTGGCTTTGGGTGAAGGATCCTGTCTGCGCCCATGCCCGGGGGGGTGAGCCCCATCCCCTGAGGTGGTTCCACACAGAGGTGGTGCAGGACCAGTGGACAAGGAGGTCCCGGGGTGGGTCCCAGACATGCTGGGGCCCGGTGCGATGGCCAGATGAGGCAGGAGTGGTAGATCCACTGGGATTGGCCTTTCCTGACGTGCTATGGTGTTGCAGTTTTAGAACATATATTGGTTAGTAATGGTTATCACATTCCAGGATTAGTTATAACAGCATGCATGAGTATTCCCATTAACCCAATATAACACATTTGGAACATTTGCATATCAAACAGAACACATGCATATACGGAACCACAGTGGGCATTACAGCAGCATGCAGGTTACATTGATAGCAATGATGGTATTTGAACAGGGAATATTAATTGGAATACATGTCAATGTTTTTAGACCAACAGGGCACATGTCCCAACAGCAGGTTTGGAGGAAAACATACCCATTCATAAATGTGTTTACATTACTGGTGAAGATATGGTGGGGGGGGGGAGAGAGATGCCAGTTAACAAATATGGATTCTTACAGTGGTCACAGCTTTAATGATCATTTATCTACTCATTACTCTACAGGTATTATTACAACTATGGCCTTGGGTTGGGCAGTGGTATGTTTGTACACAGTATAATTACATCCTTCTTATAGGTACTTTGAACTTTTGCTTACCTGGTAGACCTGTGGGGGGAGTGTTTCTTAATACTACCTGACTGTTTCTACCCATATTCCCACAGTCAGGGTTACATATGTGCACTCATACTGTGTGTGCATGTGTGTGTGTGTGTGTGTGTGTGTGTGTGTGTGTGTGTGTGTGTGTGTGTGTGTGTGTGTGTGTGTGTGTGTGTGCTACCGAGACACTCTACCTTGATTTCTATCAGTCACCCTGGTTGTTGTTAGCAGGGACCTGTAGCTGTGACAGCATGACACTTTTGAACATTTCTTGGGGGAGACCACTTGGTGTATGTTCTTATCTTGCTGTCATTTGCAGCCTTGGGCTTGGACCATGGGTGTTGGACACAGTAGAACTACAGCCTTCTTATAGTTACTTTATAACTTATCTTACTTGGGAGACCTGTGGAGGGAATGATTGTTAATACTACCTGACTGTTTCTACATATTTTCAAAAAATCCTAGTTGAAATTATGCATACAGCTTACTACATCACCCGGGATTCAAACCATGGCTGTTTCTTCTAAAAATATGTCAAGTGTGTGTTTCATCACAAGGAGCTATTGAGACAGTGCTGTCATTTCTTTGAATGATTTCTTTCTCATTCTCCCTTTGTTCTACAATCTGACTTTGTATTAACAACATTACATACCTGTTCATAAACAGCAGTGTGGAAAACAATGGTTAACACAACATTACTTTTCAGATATCAGATCATGGTGCATGACATTTGTAATATCAGTTAATCTCATGTGTTATGGAGGCACTAACTTTGACAGATGACACTTGATTGTTTAATGCTTTCAGAGCTATAGTTGCTATGCATAACCTGTACACATTTCAAATCATACCATACCAGAGTAAACACAACCAGTCCAGGGTTTAAATTTTTATTCACAGGCAATTACGTTTTATTAATATATGACCTATATGAGACTATTACTGTAATATTGTCTGCATTATTCAGTTTAAACCACACCCAGTTTTCATAATGCCAGGTGACATTCTACTCCTTTATATTATTTTGGTATGTATAGTACAAGTTAGATTGTTACTCACCAGCCTTGCAACACAGCTTTTGCAACCTGTTGCCATGGGCTTCCTGGTTTGCAACCCGCTCAGCTGTGGCTGTAATGGAAATAGAGAAACATGTATGCATACCTGTCCATCACATACACAGGCTGGACTTTGTTAAACAGTTATTGCTATGAATACTTACACACTGCTGGGACATCACCCCTCTGTCTTGCTTCTTGAACCCACTGTTACAAGAGCTCCCTCTTCCTCTGCTTCAAGTCGGTATAGTGGTGCCAGACCTGCTCACCAGTCCAAGGGATATCAGTGGCACTGGTGAGTTCACAGGCGAGTCCTTCCCAGGCTTCCACTTTGTATTGGGAGCCCTAGTACTGGCCCTGCAGCAGTCTCACTTCATGTTTTTTTTACGAGGAGATCTACCATGACTGTGGACTCCTGTATGCCACAGGGTTACGCCCTAAAGTGCATGCCTTCACCAGCACCTGCCATTCTGCCTACAGTGGGGAGCTACAACCAGTTATGAGCTGTATTCCTACTTATGAGGTTTAAATAGGGCTATTTTCTTGCCCTGTACTGTGATTGGGAAGTTTTGAAACTGCTGAGCTAAGCTAAGCACCGGGCATACACACTTAGCAAGGCTGCTCATTGCTTAATAGGGTAGATGCTAAGCCCTGCTTACCAGTGCACAAATCCACTTGGATATGCTAAATATTGTTTAAACTTTTAATTTCAGTGACCCCTCACATTTGGAGCTGCTACACTACCCAGGTTATCATATACATAATATATTCACTAACTATTTATTAAAAATATATTTTGGATGTGTTTCACATATGAAAATATATGGCCTGCTACAGGGCTTGAACTGTACCTGATTGCATGCTAGGCAAATGCTCTAAACAATACGCTAGTCCAATTTCACTTTTTTTCTGTGTATAGTTCTACTTAACTTCTTTAGAAGTTTAAATGCTGCTATGCATAGCTGCGTGATGGGAAAATCTGCACAGCTACACTTAAGCTTTATTCCAAACTAATAAAAAAAAATAAATTAAAACCTTTAATTTCATTTTTGGCTTTGTCCAGATTTCTTACTCTAACGGGTTGGGAGGTGTGCATTTTAGACTTCATACCCTTCTGATGATTCATGCTAATGCAAAACCTGTTATTCTTTCCACTTTCTAAGTTTGTATTAGCAATATTTAAAAGTTGTCCCCCTTTCTTCAGATTTCTTACTCTAACAGGTTGGGAGGTGTGCATTATAGACTTCATACCCTTTGGATGACTCATGCTAATGCAAAACCTGTTATTCTATCAACTTTCTAAGTTTGTACTAGCAATATTTAAAAGTTGTCCCCGTTTCACCAGAATTCTTATTCTAATGGGTTGAGAGGTGTAACGAGCGATCTCTTGGTCTTTTTAAATTGCCATATGGCAATTCTGGTAAGTAGGGGGCATGTGTATTGTGAGAGCACTGCTCTCAGACACACCCCATGCACTCATACACAGAACCATGTCTGTATTATAGCATGGCAGTGTGCCTTCATGAATATGCATGGCGCGCTGCCATGCTGTACGGGAATGGTCCCTTCCATGCAGGTGTAACGAGCGATCTCTTGGTCTATTCCTGCATGGAAGTTTGCTGAATCCCGGGATAGAGTTTTTCCATAAAACTACAACACCACTTTTGTTGTTTATATTGTGATCTAATAAGTACTGAGTAATGATTAGTATTAAGTCTACCAATATTTTCTTGTAGTAAGTGTGTCTCTTGTGAGAATACTGAATGAGCACTGAACAATTTTAAATATTTAGTTAAACTTCCACTTTTACAACTATTATTTAGACCATTAACACTGATATAAATACACTTTACATATAATGTATCTTTAGTAGTATGTTGTTTGTCTTTTCGGCTTTTCCCGGTAAGGGGTCACCACAGCGGAACTCCGGTCCACTAATGATTGGCAGTAGATTTTTATGGTGCCGAGTTGCCAGCTAGATGCCCAACCTGAAGATGCAAAAACCAAACAGCTGCAGGTACACTGAGGTGCCCAAAACACACAACAACAGCAAAAGTAAATTAAGGCACCAAAGTTACACACTGGAAATCAGTCACTGTACTTTATTGCAGAAGACAAATGGTAAGCGCTTTCACAACTTAATGTTGCTTCATCAGACCACATCACTACAACTGATGCTTGGTTAAATACTAGGACAATTAATATGACATCACAATTTAAAGAGATATTACTCCACTAACATAAGAACATATATCGATATCCATAAAAAAATGCATAAAATATATAGAAAGGTGTGTATTTACACACAATGATATTTAAAAAAGGGGGAATGTCATCCCTGATGGTTATTAAAATATACATATACACACACATTTTGTGCACATATAACCATAATAGTACAACAAAAAATATATAAAAAACTCATATTTAGTGTTTAAGGCGCCTTGTCTTAAGGTAAGGAAATAATGAGGTGCAGCCATTCAAACCAGGATATCTATCTGCTTGTAATTTAGTGATCCATTGTTGTTCTAATTCTTCAGTGTGGTTTTCTACATCACCACCTCTGTTTGTCCTTACTATTTGTTGTAAGATTAAAAATTTAAAACAATGACTACTGTCTGTATTCAGGACATGATTAGCTAGAGCATTTGATTGCTTCTGGTTCCGTATGTCCCTTATATGTTCTAACATTCTTTCTTTAAAACTCCTATTTGTTTTGCCTACATAATAGGCATGGCATGCTTGGCAAAAACAAAATAAACAACATCGACACTTTTACAATCATAGTAATTCTTCGTATAAAGTTTAAAACATTTCACAGGATGAATGTACTCATTTTTAGTGTAGACATGCTGACAAGCAGCAGAATTCCTGCACGGGAAGGTGCCCTGTCTGTTTGAGAGATTTTTTCTAAAAGACTGATGTTCTCTATTACAGAGCTGCTGCTTTAAAGACACATTATTTCTAAAACTGAAGTTTGGGGTGTCACCAACTGTGGAAACCAGACCTGGTATTTCATGTAATAAGTGCCAATTCTTTTTAATATTTTCCGTATACTTATTGATGTCACTTGCAAATCTAAACACTATTCTAAACTTATTTCTATCAATACTTGTATCATAAGGTATACTTGTATCAGCACTATGTATGGTTTACATCTTGTAGATCTCAATTTTCATGCATCTGCTATCACTCTAGTGATTTCTGAGCTAGAATAGCCTCTTGTTTGAAATTCGTCTTGTAACTTATTTAAAGCAACTACTGCCTCTTCATCATTATTATGTAGGCGTAGGGTTCTATAGACTTGTCCTTTGAGGACATTTCTAGGTATGTGTCTCGGGTGCATGCTTGACCTGTGAAGACAGGCATTAGTTCTTGTGGGTTTGTGATAAATATTGGTTCTTATCTGCTTTAAATCAGTAAGGGTGACACTCACATCCAAGAAATTAACACATGTATCAGAAAAGTAAAAGTAAACTTAAAAAGTCTGTAGTACTATGCAGGTAATCAATGAAATTACTGATATTTTCACCATGCCCTTTCCACAAGACAAAAACATCATCCATGAAATGGACATCCTAGAGAATGTAGCCAAAAAATGGGTTAACATCTGACAAAACATATTGTTCTTCCCATCGTACTAGTGATAGATTGGCATAGCTATTTGCACACGAAGTGCCCATAGCCACGCCAATGTTCTGTAGAAAAAATTGATCCTGAAAAGTTACAATGTTATTTTCAAGTATAATCTCCAATAGTGCACAGACTAGCATAATCTTATTAGTAGTCAGCTTCTTATTCATATCGAGGAATTCTCTTATTCTATCTATACCCCAAACATTTGGAATACTAGTAAAAAAAGATGCAATGCCCATGGTAAGGAATACAAATTTTTCATCATTATCAATGGTTTCCATTCTATTTTGCAACTGCTATAAAAACATTTTTGTGTCTCTAAGAACTGTATAACAACTATCAAAGAACTCATGTAAAATGCCTTCTACATAAATAGATAGAGGCTCAGTGCACCATCCTGCTCCTGATACGACGGGGCGTAAAGGAGGAACTGTGGGATGTTTATGGATTTTAGGGAGTCCATAAATCCTAGGAACTAGAGGTTTTTGAACTGAAAAATAATTGAATAAGGATTCATCAATTAATCCTGTAATCAGTAAATCAAACACTAAAAAAGACACTTTATCAGTGATAGCAATTACAGCTGTTTTTGTCAGCATTTGATAGGTACAAGTATCTAATAGCAAAACCTTCATCTGGTTAACATATAAATCTTTGTCCATTAATACAATTTTACCACCTTTATCTGCTTGTTTAATAATAAGAGAATGTAAATCCTGCAATTCATGTAGAGCCCTATATTCTTCTGTATTTAAATTATGAAAGGTGCAGCCTTATGCACTAGAGTATAAGCTTCATTAAAAGCATTTTCACAGATATCTAAAAATCTTTGTATGCCTGAAGAGGTGGGAGGTACAAAAGTGCTAGGTTTCTTGTATATATTTACAGTGACATTTTCATTATTACGAAACATGCATTTTAATGATAAATTCCTACCAAGCAGTTTCAAGTCTGTTAGCATTTCAGTTAAATCTGCCTTCTTGGCAGGTATAAAAGACAAACCCTTATTAAGCAAACTGTTTTGTTCATTAGTTAGAGTAAAGGAAGAAATGTTAACAATAAAATCAGTTTTTACATCCTCCTTTTCTTTGAAAAGTGTGCAGTTCTGTCCATTTGATATTCCCTTGCTGTCTTTCCCATATTGGGATTGCTTTTGGCTCAAGCTCTGAAAGGAAGAGCTGCTTTCAAAGTGAATTCTCCCACTTTCAAATTCTCTAAAAAAACACTAGTATCTGTAGCATTTGCTTGTGAAGTGTCTATTGGAGTCTTACCTATAGTGTTTGCATTCCTTCGTTCTTCTGACTTCGAATTTTTATCCATATTCGATGTAGATGTATTCCCATTCACTATAGAAGCAAAAGATGCAACTTGGAGAGTAAAAACACAAGAATTTACATGTTCTTGGTCAGTTTGTTGTATTGCCATGCTTTCCCGCATCTCAGTAGCTTTAAAACAGGAAGTGGAAGCCTGTGTCTCAGTATTTAGTGTCCTACTAGTTCCTCTGTTCACTGTAGCAGGATTATACAAAGGGGTTCTATTTATAGGGTCTCTCGGCCATGAGAAGACATTATTGTTGCTAAAATCAGTTTTATCTCTGTTTAATTTATTTAATTTAACATTTTGAAGCTTTTTCTCATAGGCACTAATGCTTTCATGCAACTGGCCCATTTTATTAAGGGTAATAGTAGCAGGAAAGGTTACAGATATCTGGTTTTCTAGTGTCACAATTTCAGTTTTCAGCTCAGTTTCAAGAGGTGTAAAAAACTCTATAAGGAGCTCCATATACTTGGAGATAAAAGATAAATTCAATTCTTGCCACTTACGTAAGCGTTCAGGATATGTATTCCCATAAGTTGGCATATTTAAGATACGTAGACCTCGAGGTATTACTTTAGCTTCCAATGAAGCTTGTAGGTGTAGTCTTTGCCATTGGAGTCGTTTGTACTTGTATAGAAGGTTTTCTAGCCCCCTATATTGTGCCTGAAACTCAAGCATTTTTTCCATCTCTGAACCAATATCCACTGTATTTGCCTGTACATCAGCCGCTAATAATGGATTCACTGGTACTCGAGAAGCTTTAAAAAATCATGATGCTCATTAGATGATTCTTGGTTGGTATTCATGTCCATATTATATCCACGCAGTGTGTCCCAGTCAATAAAAATAGGAACTGAAGATGCAAAACCAAACGGACAATAAAACATAACATCCATCTTTAACAGAATACTGACATATTATTTCCTAAACGAGTGCCGGAGTGCACATCTGGCACGCCTGTCATGGATGATGTTTTGTCTTGTGGAAAGGGCATGGTGAAAATATCAGTAATTTCATTGATTACCTGCATAGTACCACAGACCTTTGAAGTTTACTTTTACTTTTCTGATACATGTGTTAATTTTGGATGAGTGTCACCCTTACTGATTTAAAGCAGATAAGAACCAGTATTTATCACAAACCCACAAGAACTAATGCCTGTCTTCACATGGTCAAGCATGCACCCGACACATACCTAGAAATGTCCTCAAAGGACAAGTCTATAGAACCCTACGCCTACATAATAATGATGAAGAGGCAGTAGTTGCTTTAAATAAGTTACAAGACGAATTTCAAACAAGAGGCTATTCTAGCTCAGAAATCACTAGAGTGATAGCAGATGCATGGAAATTGAGATCTACAAGATGTAAATCATACATGAGCTCTTATAGTGCTGATACAAGTATACCTTATGATACAAGTATTGATAGAAATAAGTTTAGAATAGTGTTTAGATTTGCAAGTGACATCAATAAGTATATGGAAATTATTAAAAAGAATTGGCACTTGTTACATGAAATACCAGGTCTGGTTTCCACAGTTGGTGACACCCCAAACTTCAGTTTTAGAAATAATGTGTCTTTAAAGCAGCAGCTCTGTAATAGAGAACATCAGTCTTTTAGAAAAAATCTCTCAAACAGACAGGGCACCTTCCCCTGCAGGAATTCTGCTGCTTGTCAGCATGTCTACACTAAAAATGAGTACATTCATCCTGTGAAATGTTTTAAACTTTATATGAAGAATTACTATGATTGTAAAAGTGTCGATGTTGTTTATTTTTGTTTTTGTCACGCTTGCCATGCCTATTATGTAGGCAAAACAAATAGGAGTTTTAAAGAAAGAATGTTAGAACATATAAGGGACATACGGAACCAGAAGCAATCAAATGCTCTAGCTAATCATGTCCAGAATACAGACAGTAGTCATCGTTTTAAATTTTTAATCTTACAACAAATAGTAAGGACAAACAGAGGTGGTGATGTAGAAAACCACACTGAAGAATTAGAACAACAATGGATCATTAAATTACAAGCAGATAGATATCCTGGTTTGAATGGCTGCACCTCATTATTTCCTTACCTTAAGGCAAGGCGCCTTAAACACTAAATATGAGTTTTTTATATATTTTTTATTGTACTATTATGGTTATATGTGCACAAAATGTGTGTGTATATGTATATTTTAATAACCATCAGGGATGGCATTCTTTAAATATTATTGTGTGTAAATACACACCTTTCTATATATTTTATGCATTTTTTTATGGATATCGATATATGTTCTTATGTTAGTGGAGTAATATCTCTTTAAATTGTGATGTCATTGTCCTAGTATTTAACCAAGCATCAGTTGTAGTGATGTGGTCTGATGAAGCAACATTAAGTTGTGAAAGCGCTTACCGTTTGTCTTCTGCAATAAAGTACAGTGACTGATTTCCAATGTGTAACTTTGGTGCCTTAATTTACTTTTGCTGTAGATGCCCAACCTTCAGCGAAGGCATGCCCATTTATGCATGTCTTTCGGAGGCCACACGACTGCGTGGAGGACATGCAGACTCCCCACCGAAGGCACTCCCCACACACTAGCTGAGAATCGAATGGAAGAACCTCTTGCTGTGAGGCAACAATGCAACCGCTGTATAGAGAGCCGTATTCATTGATCAGTATAAGATGTAAAAAAATGACTGGAGATGAATATATATATATATATATATATATATATATGTATATATATATATATATATATATATATATATATATATATATATATATATATATATATATATATATATATATATATATATGTGTGTGTATATATATATATATATATATATATATATATATATATATATATATATATATATATATATTCATCAAAGAAGTCAAGTATATAAACTTTAGTAGATACCATATTATAAGTAATTAAACTATGAAGTGTAAAACATTTAATTAAACAATAAACCTTACAAACTCTTGAGGTATAATACCCCACATTTGAACAGCATCCCTATTCAAAACTTCCCCTCTAAGCCTCTCTCCTAAATAGTTCTTACCTCTATCTATTTGAGATTTAATTTTATGCAAATAATTGCCTACTCAACCAACAATAAACATCAAAATATATATATTTTTGTTTCATCCTTTGTCTGAAAGAAAATAGTAATGAATGCAGTTGTATATAGTTTCAATCTAAACACTCCAGTTACCATTAGCATTCTAGTAATCAAGAAAATTCAAGTCAAGTATTATGATCATATTCAAAACTTAGCCACAATAAGTATTTTTGTATAATAAAATATATACTTATGGTTCTACATATTACTAATTGGGGTGTAAAATGGGTATAAGTTCATACACTTGCTCACCAAATATAACTTTAGTAATACTTATACAAAATACGTTATTAGTTCCTTAAAAAGAAAAAAGGTAAACTAAGTATTTTTTTTTTAAAAAAGGCAGAATCTTAATACTTGTGCAATATAAATTCTAAGTTTAAAAGAAGATTTACCCTTATTGAGCATACCATCTTAATAATCATTATGTAATTGTGCACAGATTATTTCCTTTGAAAGACACTTCTTATATGAAATTTAACAACTCTATATGTATACACTAATAACTGCACATATGTATACAAATATATATACTCACAAATATATATACTTATATACTCATATACATATGCATGTACTTTGCAAGTTAACTCTTATATACCTTGAAAACCAAAATGACTAAAGTAATATTTAATAATCATGTGATTCAAGATCATAGTAAATGTATATATGTAAATGGGTCTACTTTGTTTGATAGAAAACACATTTCACTGAAACTCATTTTGCCAAAGCCTCATTTCACTGAAAATTAATTCCCTGAGCACAATTCACTGAAAGCTCACTTCACTGAATACACATTTGACTGAAACTCATTTCGTCTAAACAGGTATATGGCCTGTTCCCCATGTAAATATATATTCAGACACTTTACCTTACCCTGAGTTGTTAGAATTAATTCATATTAAAACGTCTGCTTATTTTAAGTGTCTTATGTTTGAAGTATTATCCACAAAACATCAAAAAGCGGAGCATTTTTATATTCAAACATACATTTACATACTTATTCTACATTCATCATAAAGTTTGTATACTAGAGTAAACAATTGCTCTTTTGTTAGACATTTTCAATATACCAGAACCTTCTTTTATCTGATACTCAACATGTAAACATTATTGTACTATTTGTCTGTGTAATATAATTTTTTACTGTTTACTATATTTCTCTATACACATTTATGAATAAAGGCATACAGAATAAACATCTCTGCACTTAACACAAAAAGCTCTATTAAAACTCATACAACAAGGCAGATAGATTTTTTTTTTATTTTTTTTTTATTTTACATTTGTTGACCGGGATAGTCCGACTGGATGCATGTCCATTTTCAGCGGAGGCCCGGGGAGAAAATCTCCAAGGGTAAGCAGATACAGCATTACATAATACCAGCATTACATATTACAAACAGATTATTTACAGAGATTACATAAGTAAGCAAGTTAAACAAGTTCCACAGGTTAAAGTTAGTCCTGAGCACAAGTCAGGATTAAATTAAATTACACAGTAAACTGGTTAACAGATTTTTACACCTTCGAGTTAGCCAGGCTTGATACATTGACATAGCCAGTTAAGTGACAAATGTTGTTTGAGTCTAGTTTTAAATTGACCTAAGGTGGAAAGTAAGGTAATATCAGCTGGAAGTGAGTTCCAGGATCTACTTACAGAGTTTGCAAAGAGAGAATCACCGGCTGTGTTATTAATTTTGCTAGTCTGAATTAGTAGTTTGTTAGAGGATCAAGCGGTCTAGGATTGTTATAGGGGGTGATAATATTTTTAAGTGCAGGAGTATTGTCCGGATTATAGAGGATTTTATAGGCCATAATCAGTTGGTTATACTGGATTAGGCTAGGTAGTTCAAGCCAACCAAGCTGATTTAGATTGATGCAATGATGTGTCCTAAAAGGCAGCCCAGTGGCAAACCTGGCAATGTGGTTGTAGCAAATTGAGAGTTTGTTAAGGACAGTCTTGTTCAAATTTGAGAGTAGATGGGATGCATACAGAAGGGTTGAAAGAAGGTGAGAGCGAGCTATGGCAATTTTAGCTGGAGGGGTTAGGAAGGCTTTTATTCTGTAAAGTGACCCTAGTTTTTTATTGATGGTTTTGATAGTTTGGTTAACATGTAGGTCAAATTTGAGGTTATTGTCTATGATGACACCTAATAGTTTTGTAGATGGGTCAGGGGAGATTATTGTGCCATCATTTGATTTTATGGTAAAGGTGAAAGCGGTAGTCCTATGTGTTGGTGAAAATAACAGCATTTTAGTTTTTTTGGGATTTAGGATCAGATGATGTTCAGAAAGCCAGTTTTCTATTGTATTAAAGGTGGTCTGGGTAGCTGACCATAACTCTACTGGAGATGTGGCTGAACAAATCAGAGTAGAGTCATCAGCATATTGGATACAGCTGACTTTTGGGATGACAGTATAAAGGTTGTTAATGAAGATGGAGAACAGCAAGGGCCCTAGTATAGAGCCTTGTGGTACTCCGAGGGTGTTAGGTAGAAGGTTAGAGAGTTTGTTCTGCCAGAGGACAGCCTGCTGTCGACCATTCAGTCAAAGAATAGAGTCAAACCTTAAATTCCAATCCCTTGAAACCAAAATATTAACATAACTAGAATAGTCATATCAACTTACTTCCACTAAAGATCTCAAACTCTGACTTATCATTACACATCCACACTTTCTTACATCTTACCTATATACTTTACTAAAAAAAAAAAAAAAATAATTATTAAGACTAAATCAAACCAAAACATAAGATAAAAGCCAAGCAGTCAACTTAAAATCCAGTATTTTAAAGATATAGCAGTACATTACTAAATATATACCAAATAATTCTTAATCAATTTTTGACCTTATAAAAAATCACTATCTAGTAAAACTAAAATTAGAAAATATGCTAAAGTAAGATATAATTCAAGCTTACATTAAAAATAAGAACATACAATTTATTTTATTAATTTGAATGACCACTTCTTCATATATATGATTGAGCATTTAAGATAGTTAAAATGCATCTTATTCAGAAATAAACTGATCTGTGTAATGTTTAAATGAAAAATAAGAGAATATCTCTTTAAATGAACCTGATAGTATAACACAATGACTATGCTCTTTGACCATACTTCTGACATCATCACACATCCATCCTATTCACTCACATCAGTTCACACAGCTGAGAAGGATTCTAATAGAAAAAAGGAGTTAAAATAGAATGACAAAAAACAGTTTCTAGCTCGTGACCATGGTAGGAAATTCAAAAGCTGGTCTGATAAGTGTACTTACAGAAACAATCTGTTACAGAGCTTGTGCACTGTTTCAGCTCACAAACCACCACAGAACCAAATCTAATAAAGTAAATGTTTACATTCAGTCAGCACCACAAACACAACTCCGTTCACTCAACCAAACATCTCTCAAGGTACCATCACCACAAAAATCACCCAAAAAGCAATGCAAGGAAGAAGTCCACATCAGAATTCACTGCTCTAGCAACACAAACTGATGGCAAACAGCCCACACATATCAGAAAGAAAATAATCAAAAAACAAATAATTTTATCTTACTTTAAATATGTTTGTATATATTATCCTGGCTGCAACAAAATAACTTATTGTTGCAATGTGTAGAAAGTTACCAGGGGTAAACAAGTGTAAGCTAATAAGACCATACAAATAAATAGTATAATTTATTTTTTCTTCTTGTCTGCTTTCTTCCATCCATTCTTTTCAGCCTGACTTTTCAATTAACTACTTTCACAATCTCTATCTTCAGATTGTTTCAGAATGTTATTTGACTTCCAAAAAGATATACATGACTCTAAAGTTTCAAAGATTTTTGTACCTTCTGTGAGAACAATTTTTTAGTCTTGCTGGGAATAATGAATGAACTTTTAGCTGCTTCTTCTGTTCTTTTATCACAGGAAGAAATTGTTTTCTTTTTGATATTACTAATGAAGAGTAATAATTGTCAAATGTTGTTGTACTCTCATTTAATTTGATTGGTGAATTTGTCCACACAGTTTTTAAAACCAGTTCCTTTTCTTGAAAGGAAAAAAAATCTTACTGTTCTTGATCTTGGATTGTTTGTATTTTATTTAATGTTGAAAGGGTTACCAGAGATCTGTGAGCTCTTTCTATTCCATAAGCTGGAGACTCTGGTAATTTTAAAATATTTGGTATCCAAGAAGTAAGAAAACTAACCATGCTCTCACCTTCTATTTTTTCTGGTAATCTATAAATATGTATGTTGTTCCTTCTAGATCTGTTTTCAATACCATCTATTTTCTTAAGTAAAGAAGTATTCTGTTTTAGTAGAAAATCAAGACTATGTTCTTCTCCAGAACCTCTTCCATCTGTATTATTAAATACATCTTCCATGCTAGAGATCTATGTCTTTTGTTGTATTCATATCTCATGCAATTGTTCCATTTATTTTGTGGATCTTTATTTAAAGTTGTCCAGTTTTATATCCATTTTATCTAATTTAGTCGAATGATGTTGCATACTGGAGAGAAGTGCCTGCAGTACCTTCTTTAAAGACTGATCATGTGCAGCAATTTTGGAGCAACCCATTTTGAAGAAAAAAGACACAACTCTTTGCAGTTGAATAATGACAGGAATTTAAGTACTTAATAGTATAAAGTTCCAATAACGTCCTCAAGAAAAATCTAAGGAAGGTAATCTTCAAAGTTGAAATAACCATGACTTCAAAAACTTTATAATTCCTATCAGAAATATGATTCAGATATCATAACTAAGTAGTTAAGATGTTTATATATATATATATATATATATATATATATATATATATATATATATATATATATATATAGGTCCCCTTCAAAACATCTAAAACCCATAACCTCTAATTTTATAATATTGAGACCAGAACATCTAAAACCCAAAACATCTAAAGCCCATAACATCAAATTTCATAACATCTAACACTACAAATCACATGAAAATAGCATCCCCTCCACATATAATGACACCAAACACACATTTTACTACATTTCTGCAGGGGGGCTTGATGCAGTTGGGTTAGGAAATTAACTTTTTCCCACTATAGTGCGATCTTGGAGTTGGTATATTTAATTTATGGGGCATGTGGGGGGTGCAGGGGGGCTTGCTCCCCTGCAGAAATGTAGTAAAAAGTGTGTTTGGTAGTTTGGTGACATTATATGTGGAGGGGATGCTATTTTCTTATGATTTGTAGTGTTAGATGTTATGAAATTCGATGTTATGGGTTTTAGATGTTTTGGGTTTTAGATGTTCTGGTCTCAATGTTATGAAATTAGATGTTATGGGTTTTAGATGATTTGAAGTAGACCCATATATATATATATATATATATATATATATATGTGTGTGTGTGTGTGTTTTCAATCCTTGTATATGTCAATATGTTTTGTTCATTCTTATGTGATCCTATTCACCTAGGCTGTGCCTGCAAATGGTCCAATGAGATCAATACACTACCCTGGTAAACAAATATAAATAAATAAATAAATAAATAAATAAATAAATAAATAAGCAAGTTTAGTCAATATATAGGGTTTGACTGTTTTCTCAGTTTCAACAATTTACATGTCACTTATTTCCTCCAAATGCCTAGTTAAAATGTATTCTACTTCCTGAAGCCTCTCTATACTTTTTATTTGTCTCTATATATTCTAACAAGTACCATATATCCTTAAAATCTCAGACTGCTTTTGAATCATTTTCTCGCTAGGGTGACTGATGAGTTCTCTCCAATAACCAAAACTGCCATCTGCTTTTTCCACATCTTCTTCCCCATAATGTTATCAGTCTATTTCTGAGTTTTCACAGTTGGTCTACCTTTTTCTTTCTTTTCTTTATTGACCTTCTGAATGCCATAGACACTTCAGCTATCAGTTTATGCTAACACTTTGCAGTAGTTTATAGACTTTTGGTGTTTTAAAATGTTCTCTCCCCAGTGCTTCCTCTTTACCTGCTTAGACTACCAACATCATCTTGGAATTCCTGTATTCAGTTTTTTTCCACCTATAAGTGGAGGGCATGTTATTATTTTTGATCAACATATCCACTTGTGCAATATGCCAAGACCAAACTACTCATATAAAGTGGAAGGAAAACTAACACATTCTATAACTTTCCAAAGAAAGGCCCAACTACTAGAACTGAAAGCCTTTTCAAAGAACAACTCCTCACTGATAAGACAGCATAATGAAAAGGAGGATTACTTTTATTCTATTGGTCAGTATGTAAGTTAGAGAATTATGAGGGGGTCACTGATCATAAACTGCATATTATGTGTTAGAGGCTAACCATTTGAAATGTTAGGACCCACTATAGTGAGTTCTGAAATGTGGCAACTGAATAGCTGAAAGATCAGACTTACAAATACCAAGCTAAAGATGCCATTTCTTGGAATATCCTTTTTTCTCTAAGGTATGGTAATCTCAGAATTGGTACATATAAGTTTGGGGGTGTGAGCAGCTTGCACCAGGTGCAGGGGTACTTGCATCTCCTTGCAACAAGAAGTTTTAAGGAGAAGAGTGATTTTTGAGATTCTTGCTTCTCCAGATTTTTTTTTCTGGCTTTTTGGCACTTGGAATTTTGATTATCAACATTTCAATACGGAGCAATGTTAGAAACATGGATGCCAAAAAATTTACTTTGAGAGTGAAGCTGCTGGTCAGTACCAGAAGATTTAACTACCTAGCTTGTAGACGATCTTAGCAAGTGAAGCAGTGGTGCTAAACATTTGGTAAGATCATGCCTCAGACTATAGTTTTTCCAGATATCAAAAATGTAATCACCATGCTTCAAGCACTACAGTATATCTAACGATCAATATTTATGGAATGCAGTAGTTAAACATGCATGTGGGCTATCTGTCTGCTATGGATAGCACACATACTGTGGGGACAGCTAGTGGCTGATAGTACACATATTGTGAGTACTGCTAGTGGCTGGTAGTAGATATATTGCGGGTACAGCTAGTGGCTGATAGCACACATATTGTAGGTACAGCTAGTTGCTGATAGCACACATATTGTGGGTATAACTAGTGGCTGATTGCACACATAATGTGGGTACAGCTAGTGGCACATCCTGCCTTTTTTTTGAAGTTGTATGTAGAGCATTCATAATGGAAGGGAGATATACTTATTTAACTCCTAGTATAGCTTAAACTTTACACATCTATTCTTGGGATCTTTACCCTTTGGTATCTCCAAAGAGAATTTCATGTTTCTTCAACTTCAGTAAATAAGGGTTCCAACATGTATTTCTGTTAGGGAGGAAAAGATAGTATCTTGCTAGTTCAGAACAATGTCCCTAAATTC
The DNA here is from genome assembly GCF_019279795.1 of Protopterus annectens. Lineage (NCBI taxonomy): Eukaryota > Metazoa > Chordata > Ceratodontiformes > Protopteridae > Protopterus > Protopterus annectens. The sequence continues at coordinate 1,729,858,829 of NC_056743.1, forward strand.
TTGAGCCCTGTCTGGTGATTTCACATTTAGATATGAATTCAGCTGTTCATAAAAGCACATTAATTCATGATGTATCACCCTGAGGTTTGTGGAAAAGTCATTATTTGAATCTAAATGGATAGCTACAATAGATATTTACATATGATTTTCTTTAATCCTGAAAGCAATTGTTGGACTTAAAGTCACCAATGTCTGGAGGGTATGTCAGAACCCCAATTAGCAGAGTTACAGATGTCTCAAATGTCAATGCAAAAAACACTGGTGTAAGAGCTGCTGACACTAGAGAGGCTGATACATAAAACGTTGGTCCAGAGCAGAATGACCATGGGGTGGTCCAGACTGCTGAACCTGGGGCTGTGGACATTAGAAACAATGTACTGCTGCTGTTGCTGCTGAAGGAGAAGGTGTATTCCCTTTAATGTTTCAGAGTGATCTATAAGTGCAGAAGCTTATTTCAGGCTAGCATTGTCCCACCTTTCTTTTCTTAGAGTCACAAGGGACATGGTAGTATCATTTGAATCCAAGTACCTGACAATCTTTATTTCAAACCCTATTATTAGTGTGATCTGTGAATTTGTTACTCTGCCCCTGCTGCTTCTCATTTAATCAAACCCACAGCAAGTGGATTATAAGTGTACTAGTGTTTGAGTGCAAGTTAGTCATGGATTTAATAACTGGATGATTGGAGGGAAAGAGGCTAGAATAGTTTTAAGAAGTTCAGTATATAGTGGTTTATTGCAGTTTACTTTTATCATTGTCACCAAAACACTTAGTTAAGGATAATCTGTACAGCATAAGCTCTAAAGCAAACAGAAACTAAGTTCTGTCTGACCATAAACATAATATATGCAGTGAAATAAACTATCTGGTGTTCAGTGTGAATTGCTGCAGGGAAATTATTGCAGGACTGCAATTGTTATATGCCATCCAAAGACTATCCTGATGAGAGAGTATTCTAAAATAATACAAATGGAAAATGATGTTATTAAATCTTTTACCCTGTACAAGACCTATCTATGTCATGGTCCGAGGGTAGAGTGGATAGGCACTGGTATGGGACGGGATTTCAAGAATGCTTCCAAACTATATATGTCTTTAAAACTTTTCTGACTTTATCCTATTTTCTCCTTTTAAACTTCTTCTATATAAAATAACTTATTGAAATGTGGGAAATAGACTAATGGAACACAAAAGGGCTCCAGAACTTAAAGAAGAGGAAATTATTTCTTCATTTATTTTTGCAGGCTAAGGCATGTTTTATATTACTTCAAGAAACTCATTTAACTAATGATCAATGGTCAGATATCAGGAAAAGAAAATGGATTAGAGAGATTGTAGCCTCGGAAGGTAAAACTAATAGTGCAGGGGCAGCTATAGTTATTAAAAATCAATATCAAGAAAAAATTCTGGACTCTAAAATAGATAAAGAAGGAAGATGGTGCTATGTTATTCTTTCCTCTACTCTTTATGATAAACCTATTTTACTTCTTAACGAATATGTACCATGTAATAATCAGCCATTTTTCATAGCATCACTTTATCCACTTTTAAACCAGTATAATAACTATTACATAATTATAGGAGGAGATTGGAATTCTTATCAGAATCCGAAATTGGATAGGTCTAGTCCACAAAGGTCATTTAATAGACAAGCGGTAGTTGCACTAAGTGATATAAAAGAGGATTTTCAACTATATGACCCTTTTAAATATCTAAATAATCACCTTAATACAAATAATTTCACTTTTTATTCAACTTGTCACAAAATGTGGTCTAGAATAGATTTCTTTTTGATTTCAGAAACAGTGACTAATTTTGAACCCTTAATCTTTATACATGCTCGTAATTTATCTGACCATTCTAAAATTTCATTAAGTTTTTCTAAAGATCCTAGATATAGTTTGCTATATAGGGGTTATAATTGGTCTCCAAATCCAAATTTGTTAAATAAAGAAGAAATAATACAGGAAATTACAGGTTTTCTTAATAGCCTATTAGTTAAACTAGAGAAACAGCAACATCCACCCGATATTGAATGGGCGACAGTTAAAGCACAAGTAAGAGGGATCTTTTTGCAAAAAGCCTCATATTACAAAAAAATGCAAATTAGAGATGTACAAAAATTGGAAGCCAAAATAAAAACACTTGATCAAGAGCTGATTCAGAACTACAATAGTCAAACAGAGACGGAACTATTTAAATGTCAAAAAGATCTTTTTTTAATTCAAAATAATAGATTGACGTTTTATGAACATAAAATGTTAGCGAGATATGCCAATTATATTCAAACGCCATCAAGGGCATTAGCTAGAATTATTAATCAATCGAAAACAGCATCACTAATTTCGGAAATACATTTTGAGAATACAATATACTCTAAAACTGAAGATTATTATTAATGTCTTTGAACGGATATACTCTAATATTTATGCTGATCAAAATTACTCATCTTTAAATAGGTCTGATAAAGAATTTTTCCAAAAAATTAGTTTTCCAAAAATAGATGATAATTCTCAAAAAGATCTAATTAAACCTATATCTGATGAAGAAATAATACATATAATAAAAAACTTGAAATCATATAAAGCACCAGGTCCTGATGGTCTGACTGCTGAATTTTATAAAACTTTTTGTGATTTTCTTGGTAAAATACTCTCGCATGTACTTAATTACATAATTAATAATAAAATCAATGACCCCAACTTTAATGCATCAAAAACTATTCTTATACCTAAAGTAAATTCTGATGCCCAAAATCCAGATAGTTATAGACCAATTTCACTATTAAATGTAGATATGAAAATTTTGATCTCTATTCTAGCTAATAGATTGAAAAAAATAATGAACCAAATAATATCTAATGAACAAGCTGGTTTTATAACTGCTAGACAAACTAGTGACAATACAGTAACACTTCATACATTAATTTCTTATGCTAAACAAAATAATTTAAATATCTGTGCACTCATAATTGATGCACAAAAGGCTTTTGATAGGGTTAATATAAATTTTCTGTTTGATACTTTACCATATTTTAATATACCCAAGAATTTATCCTAACATTACAAATTCTATATAACAATCCTTACACAACTTTATACATTAATAAAAACTTTTCTAAAAGAAAACAAATTAAAAACGGAACTCGTCAGGGTTGTCCTTTGTCCCCCTTATTATTTAATATATATCTAGAGCCTTTATTTTTATATATTAAACAGAATGTATATCATAATGCCCCAATACTATATAGAACTAAAATATCTATGGTGGCTTTTACTGACGATCTTAATATATACTGCACAACACCAATTTCAGACAAGCAGTGGATGACTTTGCAGTAATATCTAACTACAAAATTAACCTTAAAAAAACAAATATATTCTCTTTAAGAACTCCCAAGCCCTTTTCACTTTTACCATTGGTAGGGCAGGTAAAATCTGAAGATAAAATTAAATATTTGGGTATTACCTTTTCCACAGATGATAAAGATTTTTATATTACTAATATTAAATTGGTTTGGGATCAAATATTATCTGATTTTAGGAGATGGAATAATTTAAAGTTACCGGTATTAGCAAAAGTTTCAATTATTAAAATTAATGTATTACCCAGATTATTATACATTTTTAGATCTGCACAAGTTCTAATCCCTAAGAGGTTCTTTAAACAAATTCATAGGGAGTCAGCTAAATTTATCTGGGACACAAGAAAGACTAGGATATCATATGATAAATTGATGACCCCAAAAAATAGAGGGGGATTGGATTTACCAAATTTTGAAACTTATTACTTAATAATAAACTCTAACAGAATCTTAAGAATTACTAATTATGATACATTTAGTAATAAATGGTCACCAACTTGGTTAATTCTGAATTATAAACATATTTTAAATCTGAATATTAATCCCAAAGCATTACCTTCCTTAGAAAAAGAAAAGTTTAAATTATATGATATAATGGATCACATTAAATTATATATAACATAAGTACAAAACTTATTTCAATCATTAAATCTCATTCAACATATGATGGTCTTCCAACCTTTTCAGAGGAATCCCAACCTGAAAATTAATAATAAATTGATAGATCTTAAAAATTTCCCTTCTTTGATTAATTTAACTTTACTTGACATATACCCATACCTCAAATATTCAACTAATGAAATAAGACAAGAAATGAATCTGCCCAAATCATATTTAGTTATATTGAGACAGATTAAGGAACTTTCCATAAGTTACTTTAAGGATTTCAAACTTAAAGATGAGGATTTAACAAAATGTTGAAACTTGTGGCAAACTCTTCAACAAGATGTTACATTTATAGCAGCTACAAATAAATTAATAAAAGATTTCAAATTTCAGAATAACGTTCTTTTGTCAAACTATTGGAAAGAAAAAATGCCATTGATAGAAGAAAACCAAATGCTAAACGCAATTAACTTAACAACAAAATCGATTTCTCTTCAAAAGTTGATGTATACTCAGCTTATGATATTTAATAATGCTTATTATACATGCCTTAGCTTGCATAAATTCAATTCTAAAAAATTTCCAAACTGTCCATACTGCAAAGATCAATCCACAGATCTTCTCCATATGTTCTGGAGCTGCAAATGTATTTATAAACTTTGGAACTCTTTAAGAATACAACTTCAAAAGATGGGTTATCAAAGTTCAATACTTTCATGGGAATTTATGATTTTACATAGCCCTCCAAAACATTTCTCTAGATCCCAAATGACTATACTTATTAATATATTTTTGTTAATGAAACTATATATAGTTACAAACTGGTTAAATCCATCTCAAACTTCATGGGATAACTTTAAGATTCTAGCAAAGAGACATATATTAGCCCACAAATTACTCCTTAATGATCACAATAAAAATATCAATAATCCGAAAATTTGGGAAAAAATTTTTAATATTATATTGGCGTAATACATTGAACCCAAACTTACCCTGAGACATACATTCATTATAAGGGAAATTTATTAATAAGTAAAATTTTTAGATAGTTGATCTATTTTTAATTCTCTTCATATGTTCTTCTATAATTTGTTGTTACAGTTGGAAGCATTCATGTAAATATTGTATATATGTTGTTGTGTTATTATTAGAAACATTAGTTGGAACTTATCGATATTTCTGTTTTGTTTAAGTTTGTATGGAAAATGGTAAAGCAATAAAGATTGATTATTGAAAAAAAGGAAAACGATGTTATTAAGCTACCATGGGAGCAGAATTATCCTAATTAAACTGTCCTACTTGTTTAGGTGATATTTACTAGGTTGACTATTATCAGCAAATTAGTTCAGCACAGAACAGCACTCCTTAAATGTAGTCATAAAAAGGGGGCTGTTATAAATTAGGATGATTCCACATATCTAGTGAGTTAAGCATTTACCTATAGAGGTACTGGTAGCTACTTATGTAAATTTAGAAATAAATCTTACATGAGAAACTATTAAGCATATACAACCTGAATTCTCACTTCCATTTTAGCTCTTGTATTCTGTTACATCTCTCTTTTTGATACACATACAAAATTTAGCTTAGCAACTTCTGTAATGAGGCAAAATGGGTGAATGGTGTAATACCTTATGTGGCTCAAGGGTTCCAACTGTTACAATGGAATGGTTTTAGTTAAAAGACCCTGAATCTGCCTCCTATATATTGTCAATTTAAACTCTGTAAGAAGTGTTTAAGGATATTTTAAAATGTAGTAAATGGAATATTCACAAAACTGAGTCAGCCCACCATACAGTGAAAAGCTCATCTGTCTAGCCTGATTCCAGTATGATTAAGGTTACAGTGTTACATCTATGTATACCTCAGATGTCTGACTGTGATCAAATTAAAGAAACAAATAGGGCTACAGTAATATATTTCAGCTAGTTATTCACAAACTCTCACTAACTGTGCCAAGCCAGATCAGTGACTATTTAACTGTGACCATATCCACCACCAGTCCTAACCACTTTATTAACTATACATGCCTCACTGGAATTACAGTGACCAAATAAAACAATAATAATGATGGTAATAATACATTTCAGTCTTTTATACAAACATAACAATGCCAAGCCAAATCTAAGACAGTTTAACTATGATCAAAGGACAACAGAATTCAGCTACATTCACCTGTATACTGCCTCTGCACCCTCCATTTACAGCCATCTTATTGACTGTGTGCACTTCAGTTTTCACAACTGACAGCTTGGTGCTATGCTCTCTATATAAAGCTGTTTTAATATTTATCTTCAGCTTTCATTCACATCTGAGTTAGTGGGTGAGTTGTTCTTGAAAGTACCCAAGCAGATTCCATCAATAGTTTATCTCTTTTTGTTCAAGATAGAGATACAAGGCCAATAACAATATAAAACAGCAGCAAGAGACAAAGCAAGAAATCTCCAGTCAATGAAAGACTCAGAACAATGTAAGATAAAAATAAGCAACACGACCAAGAAATGGCAGCAAAGCATAAAGTATAAAAACAAGTCCATAGAAACATATTTACAGCACAATTCCTGGTCATCATTAAATAAATAAAGAAAAGAAAACAATTCAGATTTCAATGAAACTACCTACAGGTACAGATTCTTGAAGTCTGACAGTTACATGACAATTCAACAAGAATCTGAAATATCTTAAAAGAAATTTTGGTACTGATCCACCAAATGTGTACTCCTGTGCTGAATTTCCCAGCTGCTCCTTTATAAACTAGAATACACTATTCATTAAGCTTGATAAATTCTCTGGGACAATAGAATTAGATGGCAGCCCTAAATACGTAATCAGCAGTTATGAAAAATCAATAGTTAATACTGTAAGTAAAAAATAAGTTTCCTAAACTACAAATAAAAAATGTCTCTCCCATTCTCCCACTTTACAAAAATAAAATAGCAAGGCATACGACAATGGACTGGAAAAACATAAAGAATATCTCTACAACCTACTCACCCCAAGTAAAACAACTTACTATACTTGCATTTCTCCATGACATTTTTTTTTCCATAATAAATTTTTATTGACATATATTTTCCAAAAACATTACAAAAATACAATAAACATCACACACATAATGCATTATAACTACTACAAACCATTTATACAATATCTACATGAAATGCTTCCTATATTTAATATATTCCTAAAATCAGTATCATGCTAATATAATATTGAAGACCTTTTCCCATATTTTCGGGTTATTAATATTTTTGTTAGTTTGTTTCAGAAGTAATTTATGTGCTAGTATATGTTTTATAGCCACAAGCTTAAAATTATTCCATGATGTCTTATGTGGTTCTAGCCAATTTGTGGCTATATAGAGTTTCATCAGCAAAAAAATATTCATACAAATAATAGTTTGCGATCTGAAAAGCTCTCTTGGAGGAATGTGTAGAATCATAAATTCCCATGACAGTGTAGAACTTTGATAACCCATCTTTTGCAGTTGTACTTTAAGAGAGTTCCAAAGTTTATATACGCATTTACAACTCCAGAACATATGAAGAAGATCCGCTGTTTGATCTGCACAGTATGGACAAATTGGAGAATTCCTAGGGTTAAATTTATGTAATCTAAGATGCATGTAATATGCATTGTTCCAAATCATCAATTGCGTGTACATCAGTTTTTGAAAAGAAACTGATTTCCTAGTTATATCAATTGCTTTTAATATCTGATTGTCTGTTACTGTTACTTTGTTTACCCAATACTCTGAAAGCAAAATTTTGTCCTGAAATTTCAAATCCTTAATTAATTTGTATGCAGTTGCTATAAATTTAGTGTCTTGTTGGATAGCTTGCCACAATTCAGAGCACTTATCCACAAATCCGGCTGCAGGTTTAAAGTTCCTAAAATAGCTTAAGGCAAGTTCTTTAACTTGTCTCATTATAACAATGTAACTTCTAGGTAGATTCATTTCCTGTCTAATTTGTAAAGCCGATAAGTCAAGTTTATTAAAAACATCAAATAGAGTCAGATTAACTATTAATGGAAATTTGCTGAGATCGATCAGCTGATTATTTAGTTTAAAATTAGGATTCCTGTGGAAAGGTTGAAGAACCATCATATATTGCAATAAATCTATGGACTGAAATAAAGTTTGCAAAGATGAGACACAGGTTATTATGTGGTCCATGACCCCATATTTTATCAGACTAATTTTGTCCATAAAGGGTAATGCTTTAGGATTTATTTTCCTATCCAAAATATGCTTATGATTCAAGACCACCCAAGTTGGTATCCATTTTGTATTCGTTACATCATAATTAGCAATTCTTAAAATTTGATTAGCGTTTACAATCAAATAATATGCTTCAAAGTTTGGCAGCTCAAGTCCCCCTCTTGTTTTAGGGGTCATTAATTTCTCATAAGATATTCTAGTTCTTTTTGGGTTCCAGATAAATTTAGCTAGATCTTTATGCATTTGTTTAAAAACTGTTTTTGAAATTGATAATTGGGCAGACTTAAATTTGTATAACATTCGTGGTAGTATATTCATTTTCACTATTGATACTTTTGCTAATACCGGTAGTTTTAAATTCTTCCATCTGTCACAATCAGCTATTATGTGTTCCCATACTCATTTAACATTATTGTTATAAAAGTCCTTATTATCCGTAGAGAAGTTGATACCCAAATATTTAATATTTTCTTTACATGTTAACTTCCCCATCAGGGTCATTAATGAAAAAGGTTTTGGGGTTCTTAACAGGAAGATATTAGTTTTCTGTAAGTTAATTTTATAATTAGAAACTACCAAAAATTCATTTATGAGCTTTAATATCTTTTCACTGTCCGAAATTGGGGTTGTACAATAAATAATAAGATCATCATGCTGACATTAATATTTTATTCCTATAAATTATTGGTGCATTATGATACAAATTTTGCTTGATATATAAAAATAGGGGTTCTAGATATAGGTTAAACAATAAGGGGGACATGGGACAACACTGACGAGTACCATTTTTAATCTGTATTCTGTTAGAATAAGTCCTATTGATGTATAGCGTAGTGTATGGATTACTATATAATATTTGTAGTATCTGAATGAATTATTGGGGCAAGTTAAAATAGGGTAACACATCAAACAAAAACTTTATGTCTACTCTATCAAATGCTTTCTGGGCATCTATTATAAGAGCATAGATATTAAAGTTGTTTTGTTTAGCATACGTCATCATATTATGCAGTGTAAGCGTGTTATCGCTAGTTTGTCTAGTTGCCATAAATCCAGCTTGTTCCTTAGAAATTAGATATATCAAAACCTTCTTTAGTCTCGATGCTATAATTGATGTTAAAATTTTCATATCCACATTCATTAGTGCTATTGGTCTGTAATTATCTGGGTTAAGGGGATCTGAATTGGTTTTATGTATGAAAATTGTTTTTGACGCATTGAGGTGGGGGTCACTAATTTTATTTTTAGTTATATAATTAAATACATGAGACAGTTCTTTTCCCAAACTATCAGCAAACTCTTTGTAAAATTCAGCTGTAATACCATCAGGCCCTGTCGACTTATGTGCTTTCATATGTTGAATTGTATATACTATTTCTTCTTTAGAAATAGGTTTAATCAGGTCACTTTGCAGGCTCTCTTCTAATTCTGGAAAGTTATTTTTTTGCAGAAAACCTTTATTCTGGTTATGTAGAGACCTATCAGTTTGCCCCCCATACACCTTAGTATAGATTTTCCCAAAAACATCAACAATATCCTCAGTTTTAGAATATATTGTGTCGTTATACTGCATTTCCGAAATATATCCAGTTGTTTTTGATTGATTTATAATCCTTGCCAGTGCTTTTGATGGTATTTGAACATTATTATCATATTTCACTAAACACATATGTTCTTGAAGTGTTAATTTATTATTATGAAGCAAAAATAGATCTCTTTGAAGCTTCAACATTTCCTCCTCAGTTTGAGCGTTAAAATTCTGAATCAGCTCATTATCAAGTTGTTTTATTCTTATTTCTAGTTTTTGAATATCACTATTATGAATTTTCTTATAATATGAGGCTTTTTGTATAAGAAATCCTCTAATTTGAGCTTTAGCTGTTGCCCATTCAATGTCAGGAGTATGTTTTTGGAGCTTCAAGCTATCTGTAAATTCTTTCAAATATTTTATAATTCCGTCTGCTATCTCTTTTTACTTAAAAGATTTGGGTTGAGTGACCAATTATAACCCCTATGCCTTCTTGTGTCTTTTAAATCTTTAGAAAATTTTAACGAAATTTTTGAGTGATCTGATAGATGACAAGTATGTATAACCACCACTGGTTCTAAATTAGTTAGTGCTTTAGATATCAAAAGTAATCTATTCTAGCCCACATTTTGTGGCATGGTGAATAGAAGGTGTATTTATTTGCATTATTAATATCTTGTGAATAAGAAAAGGGGTCATATAATTGAAAATCTTCATTAAAATCATTTAATGCTATCCCGGCCTGCTTATTAAATGCTCTTTGTGGACAAGACCTATCCAACTTTGGATTTTGATAGGTATTCCAGTCCCCTCCCACAACAAAATAATAACTATCATATTGTGTTAATATTGGATATAATGATGCTATGAAACTGTGTTGATCATTACATGGGGCATATATATTCGAAAGTAGGATAGGTTTATCAAATGCATTATCCGATAAAATCACATAACACCATCGCCCATTTGGATCCACTTTGGAGTCTAAAATCCTATCTTTGTATTGGGTTTTGATAATTATAGCCACTCCCGCACTGTTTGTCTTACCTTCTGATGTCACTAGCTCTCTAATCCAGTTCTTTTTTCTAATATCATTCCATTGTTCATTCATGAAATGTGTTTCCTGTAGAAATACAAACAGTGCTTTGTCCTGTAATAATATGTGTAGCAACAGCTTTCTCTTCTTCAAGTTCTGGAGCCCTTTAACATTCTATGAGTTCAACTCCCACATTCGCAGGTCTTGGTATCAAATAACAATATAAGAGGGGAATTATCAAATTGACATGTATTGACTGTACACTATATCTAATCTGGAAGCATTTCCTACATCCCGTCCCTAACCAGTGCTTACCCACTTTACCCCTGGACCAGGATTTATATAGGTCTTGTATAAGAGAAAATATAAACAAGGTTAAACACACCAACACATTGACAAACTTCAGGTAATAACATTTAAAACATTTCCTAAACTTACAACCTATATATTCTAGCATATCTACATCAAAGTCTAAACTACACATTCCCTACCAAACACCGCTACTTAACTACAGCTTTGGTTTAACTATTAGTTAAACAAATCTCATTTCTAAGGTTATTACTGTGTAAAGGAAAGTTTTAGTAGATTGGGTACTTATTTTATCCTACCTTAAGTATCTGTTTTGTTGCAATCATTATGTACATAAACATTTACAGAAGAGAGGAGAGGAGAGAGAGAAAAAAAAATTGCATCCTACATTTTAAATCTGTACCCTACACAGTGCCTGCCACTCACTGCATATAGTAAAAAAACGATTTTGGTTCACACCTATAAAAGAAGAAAAAAATAGTAAAAGTACATGTTATTATGTGCTTTAAGTACATACTGTAATGTTACTTCATTATAAAAAGAACATTAACATATTATTTTCAGTTCTCTTTGTCTTCTCAAGCCAGGAAACCATCAGAAATATGACAGGGGACCTCTTTCACAGCAGGACCACAAGAAGTGTTACATCCAAATCGACACTCTCAGTTGAAATCCAGGCATTTCCTGTTTACCACACAATGGAAATAGACCTTGGAGGTCATAAAAGTCTGGAAACCAGACAGCAGACCCTCAGATTAGTATAAACAAACAGTTGTATTGCTTTTTCAGAGGCCTGAACAGTTTAGTGAAGAAACAAAGGATTAGAAAAGCCTTGAGGTAAAATACATGCTGGATCTGACTACAGGAATATGCCAGTCTCAATGGAAGTTCTTTTCAGCCCTCTGATGCAGGTAGAACTTTAAAAACTTTCAGAAACACTTCTTTTGCCTGATTTTTATTGGAAACAGAATATTTAGTGCCATCCACCATAAATGTAAGCATATTGGGGTATTTCATCTGGAATTTAATTTATCAATCAGAAATTTACAGTAAGCAGATAAATACTGTCTAGCCTGCCTTACTTGTAATGGTAAATCTTGAGCCAGAAATATTTTAACATTTTTCCACATAACATAGCCACCATTTTTTTTTTGCAGTAAACAGTATTTTGCTAACATCTTGAAAGTTTAATATCTTAACATATACAGGTCTAGGCATAGTAGAAGCTTGTACCTCTCTCAGCGCTCTGTGTGCCCTTTCTATTGCAGTCTGTTTCACCCCATCAGCATCATTTAACAGGATTTCAAATATTTGTGTTATGGCTGGTATTAGCTCTGCATACTGGATGTTTTCAGGGATTCCTCTTATAATAATATTATTTCTTCTAGACCTTGCTTCTAAATCAATGTTTATTTTGCATGGCTTGTACATCCACATCACATACCTTTGATTTTTTCTCCAGCATGTCAATTTTGTCCTCTATTTCAGAAATTCTGGTCTCAGTTTTGTCCATTCTCTGAAGCAATTGATTGCATAAAACTCCAAATGTTTGTATTTGTGAGGTCAAGTCCTTTAGAGCTTCCTGTATAGGTAGTAAAGCGTGTTTGATATCCTCCATGTTTAGTGGCTGATCAGTCCTGGATCTAGTTTCTGGTTTCTGTTGTTCTTGCTGTCTAGTAATCCTTTGTTTTTTCGCAGTTCCATCCTTTACTGGCGACTGTAGTTCTGACAACTTTGTCTTAGTAGTAGTTGTTTCCATGGTTCTTCCTTGTTGCAAGATTTTTCTTTCCCCAAGCAGAAAGGCAGAATAAAGAAAGCACACGGTCCTTTGTTTGTTTCTCTCTTCAGAGCAAAGTAATCACTTGTAATCCTGATGGATAAATACTTTTTTTTCCCACTTTTTTAACTGATTTTAGATTAGGTAAGTATAAATGCAACTTTTTATCGTCAATTTGATGTTTAAACCTCCTGATACCCACTCAGATCAGAGATTTTCCTCGGGTTAATTGAAGAGCTGCAGTTTAGCAGTGTTTACAGCATGGCAGACATCTTTGAATCCTTCTTCTCCATGACATTTTAATATTAATAGCATTTGTAAATGTAAAACAATGCATCTGTTCAGTCAGTAACACTTGACAAATGAATCAGTGAGTACTCTGGAAAGTCTAGGAAATATACAACCAGAACATTCCACAGTACAAACATATCCCTACTTTACTCACCACTAATCTACAGCATGCAAGAGATGCTCAAAAATGTTACAGATGGTCCATAACACAGTAACATGGGGATGGTTTAGCTAATAAAAGTTTCAGAATTTATTTTAGGGGCGGTATGTGTTTTGTTTTGCTTTTTTGCTCTCTGTCATATAATTACACAAGAGACAGGTCACATTTGTAAGAGACATGGTATAATATCTTGCCCAACTGTCTGTATTTCTTCAGTATTCCATTCTGTGAAGTCAGTATGAGTGTGTTGGCTTTTAAGACTTTGTTAAGGAGAAAAAAGGAGTCATGCACATCAAAGAAGAGGCACAAAATAAAAATAATTTCAGAGTTATTAGCAAATGAGTAGCTGACCTCCTCATGTTAGAAACAGCAAAATGCTTAATGTTTTACTTTACTCATCATCATCATCATCATCATCAATCATCATCAACTCCCTTTTTTCCCATTTGCTATATGGGGTTGGGGTATCATGTTAACTGTCACCATCTCTCTCAATTCAATGCCACACTCCATCCTTCTTTGATATTCATGTCTGACTGTCACAGATCTTCTCTCACACAGTCCATCCACCTCTGTACTGGATGTTCTTGTTTCCCCTTACCTTCTTCCTGTCTCTCCCAAATCTTCTTCACCAGATTGTCTTCTGCTTTTCTGCCTGTGTCCAAACCACTGTAATCTATTCTCTTTGATATTTTCTGCAAGTGGTGCTACTTTAGCTTCTGCTCCTATGTCCTCATTTCTTCATCTGTCCCACAGTGTACATCCTACTACTCTTCTCAGGCATTGCATTTCCATCACCTCTGGCTTCTTCATCTGCTCTGCCTTTACTGCCCAGGTTTCTATATCATACAGTAGTACTGGTCACACCACTGTTTAGTACACCTTACTTTTCAGCTTTTTTGACATTCTTGTGTCATTCACTACACCTGAAATTCTATGCCAGCTGGCTGCATCCCGTCTGATTCTAGCTTTGACCTCTTCATTTAGACTTTCCTTCTCCTCAACCATCCCACCCAGCTTGTACACTATCTTCCCTTCTATCACAATTCTCATCTTTTTCTGAAATCCATAGTTTGATGCCATTACCACAGACTTATCTGTGCTTAGTTTCATCCCATATGCCTTCAGTTTTGCATTCCATTTCCTTTGCTGAAGTTCTTGCTTAGAGTCTGATTGTAATTCCATATCATCTGCATACAGCAAATTTGTTGATCTGCCTCATCTGACCTGTTTGATAATGGAGTCCATCAGCAGTATTGAACAGCAGTGAGGTCAGAGCTGAACCCTGGTGCACACCTACTCTCACTGGGAACCCATCTGTGAGACTGAACACTGTCCATACTTGAGTCATTGCATCCTTGTACATAGTCTGCACTAATTCTACCAATGTTTCTGGGACTTTGAACCACCACAGTACTGCCCAAATTAGCTTTCTTGGGACCTTGTCATATGCTTTCTCCAAGTCTAGGAATGCCCAGTTGGCCTCTTTCCTCATCTCTATCTACTTATCTACTATCTGTCTCACTGCAAACATTGGGTCAGTTGTGCTACATCCTGATCTCTATCCAAACTGCTCTCCCATCTTGCTTTCTGCTACTCTGCATATCCATTCATTAATCACCTTCTCCAGAACGTTCATGTAGTGTGACAGGAGTTTGATGACTCTGTATAGCCCACAGTTGTGGATGTATCCTTTGTTATTGTACAGTGGCATAAGTATGCTTATTATCCAGTCATCTGGGATATGCCTTTCTCACCATACTGCTATGAGTACCCTCAAGGGCCATTTCTCCCTATCTCACCCAGCATCTTTATCATATCTGCTGTGACCTCATCTGATCCTGCTGCTTTTCCTAACTTCACTTTCTTTAGGGCTATTCTTACTTGTTCTAGGGTGAGCTCCTCCTCTTCCTCTCTCATTGTAGGCTGTGTCAGGGCAGTACAGCTTCTGTGGGGGTTTCTTCATTCAGAAGCTGCTGAAAATACTCCTTCCATCTGCCTTTGATGTCCTGTGGACTGGTGAGCAGGTTGTTGTTGGCATCCCTTATGAAAGGTACTTGACTATCTTCTTTATATTTCTGTTTTTGCCTTGCAAGCTGATATAATTTCTTTTTGTCACCTATGAGTCACTTTCCATAAGCTGGTAGAGAGTGTCTCTGATGCCCTGTTCTTTGCTATTGCAACTCTTTTCTTAGCTTCTTTGTTAGCCAACCAGTATTCCTTCCTAGCCTGATCAGTCTTTTCTATCTCCCACTTTTTCCTGCACTGCTTCTTTCTTTTGACTTCCTGGACTTCTACATTCCACCATGAGATTTCCTTATGTACCTTATTTTTTTACCTGGCTCGGCTACATATCTGTTGTAGTCCTCATATATGCTGTTTTGTGGTAATGACACTCTTCTTCAACTTCACCTATTTTCTCCTCATTTTGGGGTGGTAGAGCCATGAATGATTCCTTGAACTGTTGTACTTTCTCTTCAGTCAACTTCCAGGTCTTCAGCCTGGTCTCTGTTGACCTTAGAGCCTTCTCTGATCACTGCTTGCAGCTGATTGTGGCAACCACTTGTTTATGCTCTGGCCAACTGTTTCACTGGGGATGACTTTGCAATCATGGATTCTACCCCAGTGTCCTTTCCTTACTAGCAGGAAGTCTACCTGAGTTGCATGCTGGCTACTCTTGTATGTGATCTTGTGATTGTCTCTCTTTCTGAACCATGCATTGGCTGCTGTCCAGCCATTTGCTAGACAGAAGTCTAGAATGACCTCTTCTTTTATATTCCTGTTGCCCCACCCATGTGGACCCAGAAAGTCCTCATATTCTGTTCTGTCTGCCCCAATACATGCATTCAAGTCCCTCATTATCAACAATTCATGCTGTGCTGCTTTATCTAGTAGTCCCTGCAACTGCTGTCTGAATACACTCTTTTCCTCACTATCACACCCCTGCTGTGCGGCATAGGCTGAGATTATGAATACTGTCATAGCATTATCTTAACAATATCTTGTTATTGTATTAAAGCTGTGATGTTGTTTACTATTGCTGCAACTTTGTATCTCTATTTATCATGTACATGATGTGGAGCTTTTCTCCCCGGGCATCCGCTGAAAAAGGACCTGCGTCCAGTCGGAATTTCCCAGTAAACAAATGTAAATAAATAAATAATAAATAAATTACACCGGAGCCTGATTGCCATGAGTCTGCCACTAATTCTGAAGCCTCTCTCTCACTACAATTGCCTTACCATTTCTAGCCTGCCCTCCTCCTGCGTAATAGACTCTGGATCCCAAGCCAAGTGGCTTTGCTGCACTGCCCTTCCATCTTGTCTCTTTGATACATAGTATGTTCAGCCTTCTCCATATCATCATGTCATCCACTTCCAAGTTGAGTCCTGTCAGTGAACCTACATTACGTGTAGCAATTCTTAGTTCATGTTTGGTAGGTTGATTGGTTTTATGTCCAACTTTTGCTCAACAGAGCTATTCCAGGTAACAAGGCTAGACAAATAGACACTGGCCAGCCAGTAGCTTATTGGACCAGGCCTGCTGGGCTTTTTATGGCGGGCACACAATGGCCAGTAGGGGCATATATACCTCTCCCACCATTAGCATGGATCCCTGATGTAGGTCCGAGTAGGCCAGGTCCTCAACCCACTTACCAGTGGCAACTACCCATGCCCATTTGGTAACATATATCAACATGGCCAAATCATCTAGAGCTATATTTTACACTGTGGAGTAGCTAGCCCTGCCACGGTGTGCAGTCTGTGATCCATGTTTTTCTATCTTGAGGATACCATGCACCACAGTAGATGCCCAAATCAGTTGGGCATCTACTGTGGTGCACAATATCCTCAAGATAGAATAACACAGTAGATGCCCATATCAGTTGGTCCGTACAACTCTTCCCCTGTAGGACACCATATAGAGTCTTTGCTGCTGCCCACAGCTTCATTCATTAGTGGGTTTGAGATGAAAACCCTCAGCATGTTTTTTGGAGGTGGGAGAAACTCCACATAGACACAGTTTACAGAGAAACTGTTGCTGCTGTGATTTATTATAACAAATTATAGGTTCACAGCTACAGTTATCCCACTCCACAAGGGGGATCCACCTTGGATCCCAGGAACTACCACCCCATCAGTTTGATGAGCCTGATCTGTAAGGCCATGGAATGTTTTATCAGGAAACTTATAAACAAAGATATTGGCAACCTTCAAACACTGGACCCCACCCAGTTTGGGTTCATGAAGGGCCGATCTTGTCTCCTGAACCTGATTGACTTCTTTGAATCAGTCTCCAGAGCTGTGGATGAGGACAAGGCAGTCCACAAAGCCTATCTAGACCTTGCCAAGGCCTTCAACACCATCCCCCACTCTGGAATCATAGATAAACTTACTAAGCTGGGCATTAATCCCTATGTCACTCAATGGGTTGCCAACTGGCTTACTGACAGAACCCACACTGTAAAAGTAGCTGACTCCAAATCCAGCTCCAGACAAGTGACAAGTGGAGTACCTCGGGGTTCAGTCCTGGGACCGCTCTTGTTTGGCATCTACTTCTCTGAAATGCAGGCCAACACTAAGGGATGCTCGCTAACAAAGTTCACAGATGACTGCAAACTGGGAGCCATTATTGAATCCCCAAATGATGTGGATACTCTACAAAAGGGCCTTACAGAAACAAATGCTTGGTGCCAGAGCCATGGGCTCAAGCTCAATGCCAAGAAATGTATAGTTATCCCCTTTGGGAAAAAAACATGTACCCATGAATTACCACATAGGCGGCAGTACACTAAACACTGAAACTGTGATAAGAGACTTAGGGACACAGGTGGACAGTGGCCTCACCTTCAATAACCACATTGCCACAACAGTCAGGAAATCCTTCTATGTGGCACACCTCACCACTAAGGGCTTTTCATCCAGAAAAAAGGAGGTCATTGTCCCACTGTACTCATCCATCATTAGACCCATTATAGAATACAATGCCCCATTTGGTATATACCTCTCAAGACATCTGCAACAACTGGAAAGGCCACAGAAATACCTCACTAAAAGAATCACAGGCGTAAAGCAGATGCCCTATGCTGACCGCCTTAAAAAACTCCAGCTATACTCTGTCGCATATAATCTACTCAGAGGCGATCTCTGCTTAACATACAGGGACATGTCAAACCCAGAGCTGTTGGACATGCTACACTTAAAAAAATTCCAATCCCTCAGAGCCATACGCTCCAGGGATCTAAACCTTGTCATCACAATAAATAAAACATGCTGGAGGGATAGGTTCCTGACCCAGAGACTCCTCAGACTCTGGAATAGACTGCCCATACATGTCAAGTAGAGCGCCTCCTTGGCCCTCTTCAAAAGGAACCTTGACAATTGGATGGGAGAAAGGAAATTCACCCCGGGGATCACATCAGTCACCCTGCTAGACAGGGGTCCAGGGAAGTAAATAGTGTGGGAAGAAATAGCCAGGGAATTGTTATGGCTAGGCTTGTATAGGCCCTAGGGCCAATAGCCTAGTACCAACCTTTGAACCTATGTATGTTCATGCTCACTCCAAAAAGAAGTAATGACTCTCAATTTCCATTTGGATCTGATTCTTCATTGCTGGGCATTAAATAAGATAAGTCACATGCTTCTTTAAACATCAACACTCAGGCAGGAAGTCTTGTCTATCTGTGCCACTGCCAGTGTGTGTGTGTGTGTGTGTGTGTGTGTGTGTGTGTGTGTGTGTGTGTGTGTGTGTGTGTGTGTGTGTGTGTGTAAGTGAGGGGAGAAGGGTAATGGTGGTTAATTTTGAAATGGTAGAGAAGAATCTCACGAAAAATTATGGAAAATTAAATTCAAAAGAAAAAAGTAAGAAAACAGAATTTGATACATTCTGCTTGTTGCTCTGCTCTTAATAGGAAAAAAGTCAAAGTTCAAAGTGCACATGTTTTGAGCACTATAGTTCATGTTGCAAGTGAAAAGTCAACATGATAGCTATAGTGGTAGCAGTTTAGAGGGAATTGGGATGCTGGGTACTGGGAGACAGTGCTTTTTTCATTTACTGTACTCATGCAAAATAATAGAAATTAGTGACCTGGATTGTGTATTAATCTCTTTCTACAGAAAGCATATATGATGACAGACAAAAATGAAGCTGTCTTCGCTGATGGGAACCCCCACTGGACACCAAGCCCTAGGCAGGTGCCCAGGGAGCCTTGTCTAGATCCAGTTAAAATACTCCCAACTAAAGATTTACAGCACACATAAACTAGCCTTTTACACAAATAGTCTTGTTTTACAGCAAATGTTAGCTACTGAAAGTTTTGATTATGTAGATAACAGTGTACTAGAGAATGCAGAAATGTACTTGGACACACTTACTTCTCTGGAAGTAACACATATGAATGCACATTTCTTCCAGCTTATCCTTTACTTAATGTACAGCTCGGAGCTAACACTGGGATACATTATTTCATAAATTAAATATTATGACACACTCTCAACACTGGGACACATTAATGCAACTTTATATATTTATTCCTTTTAAGCACATTAATCAGCCATACCTTATTATTTACTGTATAAGCATGAACTTGTGTTAAATGTTTTGCCTTTTTGCCTGAGAGGTGGAATTTCAAGCTGTCATATAGCATTGCCTTTTTGACCTTCCATTTGCTAGTATGCTCACAACATCACTAACTTTTATCAAGACTGTAAATAAATACTTGCAGTTAGTATCAGATGGCTTTACTAGCATGGCTATGACATGGGTGTTTGTCTATTGTTAAAATAAAGTCTGGTGACAGTACTATTTCAAGCCTGATAGAACAATTACAGTAAGCAAGCCAGTTTCATGATACAGAAAAGTGCAGCCTTGTCTGTGACTCTAGAAGTCCATGTTCTAGTTGACCAAGTCCATGAGACATTTGCTCGGAAGCTCAGAAAGGAGATGATCATGTATCCCACGATGAGGGATGTAACATGGTTAACAGTTAGTGTCAGGGGCTGAAGGTTCCACTTTTTCTGCAGAAATATGGGGGAAGGTTGTCTAGCAGATCATCTAGATTTTCCCTGCGATGATATCACAGACTACCAGGCATGGAGTTGAGATGGAGGGTCGAGCATCATAAATAAAACGTTCAGTTTAAGATGGCTGGCTTAACTCATCCTGACTTTTACCCTATCTACCAAGGAGGTTACTGTCAGGCAGTGGGCAATAAATAGGAGAGAAGGACAAGGAAGGGCTTGAGTGGACCAGCACATTCACTAGCATATAACACAAAGGCACATTTAGCCTAAAATCAAACTAGAATATCTGATATTTTCCAGTTTGGAAAAAAGATGTTTAAATACAAGTTGCACAGATTATGAATAGGTAAATATATTGTTTTTCATCTGTTTATAACCATCATCTTACCAGAAATATATTTTTTTCAATAAAATTGGAATAATTATTGAAAAACATAAAATTTTCATTTTAGATAATACACTTTTGAAACAGATAAATGGATGGCTGCACTTTGACTATAAAAGAACTAGATCACTATTAGTTAATTCCATTAATAAAGGACCATGTATATATACAGTGATAGGAAAATGTATTGACCACACCAAAAGAAATACATTTACATTTTTTGTTTTTATAAACAGAACAATAGGGGTAACCAAATAAGTGACATCCTCTTGGCACATGTAATAAGTTTTCACTCATTCAGAAATATTTACTATATCAAAGGAAGATGTAGGATTGATATGCACTTGTAACATTCTGTTTTAACTGCAATGAACAGAAATATATTATACATTTTTGTTTCACACTGCTTGAGATTCACTTTCATTCACTATTCTTCTTGGCATTCCCATTCTTTTTTATTAATTCCATGGTATACGCGTTTTCCTAAAAAGTAGTTAAAGAAACAATTAAACGTTATTTGGAAAGTGCTGCTGTTCATTCAAAGATTCATGTATGTATTTAGTACAATAATTCACATCATCACTATTTGCTTGATTGCCTTTGTAAGTTTTTCTTTATATAGCATTTAGTGTCATTATCTGTTTTAAGTTTACAGGAGCTTGTACTCATTGACTATATTCTAGACAGGAAGGTTTTTAATACATTTTGCAAACTTGCTTAATATCAGCACACATTCCCTGCCATATTCCACTACCTACTGATTTTTTCAACCTGTCTCCCACTAAATACTAAGTGTTTCACCATTCTGGGTTCCAGATTATGTTTTAACCTTTTAATTCCCACATTCTGTGCTGACCCATATCTATAACAAGATGAACCCTGAAAAACTAAATGCTGACATTTTGTCAGTGCTATGCTTCCTAGATCAAAAAAAGAAGAAAAAGAAACAGGGCTTTTCTCCTTAAAGTATGTTTTCCAGGTGTTTTTTTTTTACATTGTGCATGATGTTTATCATTCCTCTCCCTATCAGACACAAGATGATTCACTTCTTAGCAGGGGGGGGGTCCCCAGATCCATTAGTGCAATAGCCATCTGTAAGTGACATAATTCAGACAGCCATCAAGGTGTTTGTGCTTTTACTGGCAAGTCCCTAACTGATCATTGAATCTAGTCTTAAATAAGAAAGATAGTTTCCATAGGGGGAAGTTACTTAACATCTGCATGAATGTCCTTTTGCTGGTAGACGACTATGTGGTCCTCGGTCAGGACCCTTTTTGGAACAATCCCGGGTTACTGACATTATTCCATGACTTTGCTGTTTGGACAACATTAAGGTTAAACACACAAAAACTAAGACTTTTGCTGCCAAGTCTGCTGTCCTTGCTACGCAACAAGGTAATGCTAATAGTCCAACTAGGTAGCGAGGGATTTTACTGCATCAGAATATCAACTGAATGGTCATTATAAATCTGAAGAAAGTCTGCAATAAATGCTATGTTTTGACAAACAGCTACAGCAGAATGTACTTTTCATTGCTAGGTAGTGTTGACATGGTTAAAATGTTCATTTCTCCAATGCTGTTTTATGTGAAAGTCTTACACCAGGAATATGAATTGCTGACACTACAGTGCAGCATGTTGGGGTGGGTTGCCCTCTGGAATATATTGTCCTTTGGATGAAACATAAACTGAGGTCCCTCTTGCTAGAGTTGGTGGTAGCACAGGTGGGTGTAAAGATCCCATGACAACTATGGAAAACAGTAGGGGTACTTTACTGCAGATATATTTTCACAACATACATTGTACATGTTTAGTGAAACACATAAACTCAACAGTTATATGTAGTGCAGAGAGAATAGTAAAAGGAAACTAGAAAAAAGAAAGTCAAGTTACAATTCTCTACTCCTTTTGCAACAACCATTTCTTCAACTCTTCTATTATCAAAGAGCAGTCCCACGATTTGTTGTATAATAATTCATCACAATGAGTTACCCACAATATTCAGGC
This sequence comes from Protopterus annectens, assembly GCF_019279795.1. Classification (NCBI taxonomy): domain Eukaryota; kingdom Metazoa; phylum Chordata; order Ceratodontiformes; family Protopteridae; genus Protopterus; species Protopterus annectens. The sequence goes on from NC_056743.1 coordinate 1,729,881,535, forward strand.
TGTACTAGTTATTATTTTATCATAGACATATGTAATATGAACATTCAGATTGTTATAAAAAATGTACATTAGATGAATTGTAACAGAATATATTTCTATAAACATGATTACATAATATGCAAGTACAGAAAATCTGAACTCATGGACAATATAATAAAGCATGTTGCATAGATTCTTCACAGGAACACGTATTGCAAAGCCTATCCTCCTTAATCTTATATTTCATAATGACTTTAACAGGTAGCCTACCTTGCCTTAATCTTTACAAAAACATTTAATTCATATTTACTTGAAAAGTGTTGTTGTTTAGCAGATATTCCTGCTAACAAAGAAGGAGGTAACTCATTCCAAGGTCTAATACAATAGTATTGATTCAGTATAAAGGTATACCATGACCTCCGATTTTGTATAAACTGAGTTAAGGACAACCTACATAACATACATTTCTGTACATTAGCAAGGTAATGAGAATCATATTTCAGCTTTCTTCCAACCTTATGATCCCAAACTTTTTAAAAGTTATCCCATAAAGCTTGACCTAATAAATCAGACTTTCTGTTCTGAATTAAAAAAATCCATTATAGATGCAGAGATGCCAAAATACAACTGGGTCATACAAAACTAGTCCAACTTATCCCTTGGTACCGTATAAGACTTCCCCTGTTTTAAAAGGATTAAACAGACTACCCCATATAAAGAAAAACATATCCAATAATGGTTTGTTCTCTACTTTTAGGAAAAGGGGAAAACACTTACTATATAACCTACTGTAGATTGGCCATAATAACAGAGCTCAGCATATAAGCTTTCTTTTGGGCAAATAAAAATAGATTTCAACATATTCAACAAGGTCTTAACTGTATTTAAAAGTTAATTCCATTGTTCATAATAAACAATACCATTGCCATAGGTAATGCCTAGAATTGTTATAATCTTATTTTGACAAACAGTACTTTGAAAAAGGGGCGCAATCACAAATACTTTAGATCCTTAAACATTAAATTGTAAGCGTACAGTATGTAGCTTCTGTTGTAAAACCCCCCAAAAAAAGGAAAATATTTTATTTCATCAGTGTTAGATACCACGGTGGTGCAGCAGTAGCATTGTCGCCTCATAGCAAGATGTTCACCCGTTCGATTCTCGGCTGGAGCGCCTTCTGTGTGGAGTCTGCATGTCCTCCCTGCGGTCAAGTGGCGTTCGAAAGACATGCGTGAATGGGCGTGCCTTTGTTGAAGGTTGGGCATCAAGCTGGCACCTCGGCACCATGAAAATCTACTGCCAATCATTAGCGGACCGGAGTTCCGCTGTGGTGACCCTTGACTGGGAAAAGTGGAACGAACAACAACAACAGTGTTGGATGACACTGTGTTTAAGTCATCTGCATAAGACAGGTATGTAGGAATCAAGACAAACTTATCAAGATTAAGTGACTTATATTTGTGAAGTAATCCACATTCATACAATACAATATTTATAACTAAACAGAAAACCACTTGGGCAAACCCCTGTTTTACACCTATATGAATATGGATTGCTTTCCCTGAAATCCCATTAATCAAAGGCCTAGTCCATGAATTGATGTAAATATCCTGCAAAACTAATTTGATTTTATTACTAACATAACTTTTCAGGATATCACATAAGCTACCAAGAGTAACAGTATCATAAGCTTTAGAAATGTCACACACCAAAAACAATCCACTTCCATAATGAATTTTATCAATTATTTTCCCTAATAATACCAATAAGTGTTTAATATTTTTTTTGTGGTATCCCAAAAATCCCATTATAGAATAATCTGATAGTAACCTTAGTCTTGCTGCAGAATCTTACAGAATGCATTGTAAACAGTGTTATTGAGTATTCGGGGGGGGGGGGTTCAGTTGGCTAAATTTAATCTATTCTCTTTCTTATATATGAAATTTAAAACCCCAATGCAAACACCAAAGTGTATAATGCCTTTAGCAAAGCAATCATTTAAAGTAGACAAAAAAGTATTTTTTCCGAAATAAAGAAACATCAATTTAAAATGAAAAGAGGTATAATGTGCATACCTGGAGGCATATTCTTAAACAGGTTTTAAGACCCTATTTAATTCACTCATCATTCAAAAAGCCCATTATCAACTTTGCTTAGTTGTGATACTTCCCTTACTCTTTGAAAGTAATTTTTAAGCATACATACGTGATGTGATACATCACTTTCAACATATTCTGTAACAGTGTCTTGAGTAACAAACCATATCCCATCAGAGCCCTGCAAAGTTCCCATATATGTACAATCATACTTTGTAATTTTCCCTAAAAAATGTCTGCTTTAGTCCCTTGAACAACATGCTTTTATTTTATATATTAAAAATATATTTTTTCTTCAACAGTGCCTTGAAACTTTTTTCTAAGGCATAGCATGTACATTTTTACACTGTACAGCAGATTTGTAATCCTGTAAGAATCTACCATATAGCTTCTTATAATGAGGCAAAATATCTTTCTCCAAGACACAATACAAAGTTTTATATTTTTGCTTATGTAGAAGCCACCATTCAGAGATATTTGTTGCTGCTGTATTTTGGTTAATAATCTGACATCAAGCAAACAAATCACATCTGTAGGAAAAAGTTTACATTTTTTCTAAGACTACAAGAGTTTCATTTTCATTTATAAGGCTGTTAATACTGAGACAACATACTTGCATATAATCCCTGTCCTGTTTTTTGCAGTGTGTTTTGTCTTACATTTTAGCTTGTGTTTTCTAACCCATTCCCCAGTAATATTAACAGAATTGTTATTACCATCACTGGCATTTTCTGCTATTCATTCACTATTACCAATATTAATTTCTCCATTTTAATCATTAGTACCCACAACACTATGAGTAAGCTGTTCGTCAATATCACTTTCTCGGCTAACAGTATCGTTTACAGCTTCCTTCTGAAACCTATGAATCTCACATGGTGCACAAGCAGTAGTAGGTAGGTTTGGTTTGTCAGGATCTTGAATCTGAAGACACTTTTACCAAGAATGGTCCATTCCCTTACATTTCCTATGAAATGTTACACAATTCCTGGAAGTATGACCTAATTCCTTGCATTAAAGGCACTTTCTTTTAGTACAGATTTGAAATACATGATCAGGGGAGCAATAATAAAACATGTTTTAGGTTCCCCTGCATAATATAAAAACACAAGGAATATGAGCAAAGTTTTACAGTGACATTTTTAACATGATCTATAACTCCCATGCACTAGTCCAAATGTTTCTGTCACTTTATATTTTTAACCTCAAAAACATAACTGCAAAGAGAAGAAAAGAATGTCTTATTTTGTTCTGCTTGAATATCAACTGTAGGAAACTGGACTGCAACATGATGTTTTGATTCATATCAGCAAAGGTATAATGTACCTGTGGAAGGCACAGTTTTTAAGTCTCATTACAGAAGAAAAGTCTCTCCAAGTACAAAGTTACATCACAGAAAGTCATCTTTCCTATATACCAGTCATGGTAAATCCCTGTCTTGTAGCACATCTGATACGCTGAAATGAACACTCTCCTAATTCTATTTCCTGTTCCATACTTCTCCATAACATGCAGCAAAGCATCATATCCTATGGTATCAAATACCATGCTAATATCAAGTACCATAAGTTTCACATACTCCCTGTGACTTATTATATCATCCACAATTTCTGTCACAACCAATAACAATTCTAGATATCCTTTCCATTTTATACTATAAATACTTTCTTCCATAATATCCGTCATCCTTCATTCCATTTGCCTTCGTGTTATTCCCATTAAAACATTTATAAACTGTGTTATTTTGTGTGTTGGAGTTTCCATTTTTCTTTCATTCTTATCTTGCTTCCATGTAAATTTTAATATCCCACCACATAATTCTTCATAAGCATAACCTTCCTTCAACCATTTATTCATTGTATTTACAAAATATTCTTTGCTAGTCCATTAATTTCATGCACATTCCATACCCTATACAATATGGGCCTGATACTGAAACAAAATGCATGCTCTTAAGTATTTCAGTCAATTTACTATCGTAAATTTCTTTTTCAATTTCTTCTTTAACTCATTCTGGATTTTCCATCCATATTTATACATATTTTCCACATGCTGTACTACAATCCACATAATTTGCTCTTGTGTTCCCCTTTAACATTATTCATTTCTCTCCTTGTATTAATATTCCCCTTTACCATTTTACCCAAATATGCAGATACTGCCTCCCATCTCCCTTGTAAATAACAGATCTGCCTAAACAATAATGCCTTCATTTTTTTCTCAGTTTGTTTTATACTTTTTTTCCATATCATAAGACCCTCTTGTATTATTCTCTAAATACCCTAATACATTTCTATAAATTTTCCCATACTACGCTTTCTTTTCTTTTCTTACATTATCTTCCCACTGGAAAAAAAACACTTTTTATACTTTTTTTTAAATTCATTATACCACTCAGACCAGTTTTTACAGAGGTCCTTCATGGTCATACGATCCTTCCATAGCCCATAACTATATACTTCCCATTCTCCAATTTTATCCCAAAAGTTCTCATTTATTTTTTTTACTATTTTTCCTATTTTAATATACTCCCTTTCTGCCAAGATTGCCGTCTATATATATAAATTATCTAAAAAAATCACAACTGTATTACCATCTGTTATCTCCAAGCCTTCTGATAATACAAAATAATTAACTTTAGATCTAAATGCTCCTTTCTATAAATCTATTTTCCATCTTCCCCTTACTTCACAATTAACTCATTCACTCCAATGGAGCTTAGGAAGTTTGCACTGTAACTTCCAAAGGATGGAGTTTAAACCTTTTGACAGAATCAAATTATGCCCTCACATTTCAAACAAATGTTCATACTTCTGGGACCATAGGGGTTATAAAAGAAATATAAATAGCAGACTCTTCAACATAGACTATTTTATAGTGATAGTATTTTTTAGGTTCTAGGCCTTAAACTGAATTTTATAAGTTGCAGTAAACACAGTGGCCGGGATTCACTAATCCCCCGTGTAAGACTAACTAAGTCTTACACGGACACTGCAGTGTAAGGGTATGATGTCAGCGCGTCATGCATATTCATGAGGGTGTGCTGACTCACTCTAAGGCTTACACAGACCGTGCATGAGTGCAGGGGGCATGTCAGACTGTCGAGCAGTCCAAATATCCACACCTCTTCAAGTGCCTAAACTGCAAATGTCAACAGAAATGAGCGAGTATGCTCAAATGTCCACATACACAACACTACACTCCCCCACATTCTAAATCCCTGTAAAAGTGTAAAATGTAAAGGTTTCCTTTTTTTTTTTATTATTCCCGATATAGCTGCCCATATTTGCACGTGTATGCGTGGGTTTGCCCATTGCTTAGCTACAGTTAGCAGTGTAAACATCGAAGAGGATAATAAACTATTTATATGTAAATTAAGGGAAATAGCAATAGCGTAGTGGTAGAGCCCTCGCACAAAGAGTAGGCATTCCGGGTTCGAGTCCCACCACTCCATTACCTATTTTCTGTAGGAAATGCATGCATAAAAATAATTCCTGACATTTACCTTTTAAATCCCAGTAAAATGCATTGAAATGGCCTATGCATTAGTGAACAATATTTTATATATATATATATATATATATATATATATATATATATATATATATATATATATATAAGAAGGTGTAATGGTCATGCATACTGATAAATGCATAAGCAACATATCTTAAGCAATGTGAAGCACTGCTAAGCAAAGTCCACTAGTATTAAGCACAGTGAAGTATAATTGCTCATAGCTTAGCAGTGCTTTAACTAGCACAATAGCTTTGCGTGGAGCTGTGCATCGCGCCAACTAGCGCAAACAAAACATGTTTGCGCAGAGCTGCACAGCGTGCCAACTAGCGCAACATTGGGCAACATCGGGCAGCGTAGAGCAACATAGAGCAACTTCGAGCAATGCTGGGCAAAGCTGAGCAAAGTCAGATAAACACAGCCACACCCCCTATCCGGTCTGGCCAGTAATAAAATAAAAATCCATGACAGGCCTGGAACCAGGGATACTGTGCACCATAATCACAGTATTAAACCAGTAAGCCATGACAGCTTTAAATATGGATGCATTTCCAACACACTCATATATATCATTGAAAGTTTACCCATTGCTAAGCAGGTTTGCTCTTAGCTGAGATATTTCAAAACTGTTCAATCACAAATAAGTGCAGGAAATGAGGCATATTTAAGCTCCATAGCGGGAATAATTGCCATAACTGGTTGTAGCTCCCATCTGCAGACAGTATGGCCGGTGCTGGAGAGGGTTCTCATTTTCAAGCGCAACGGTGGGGCATTGAGGAGTCAAAATACATGGCTTGGCTCCTCGTCCATCATCATGATGCAAGACTCCTGCAGGGCCAGTTCCAGGGCTTGGCGTACAAAGCGGAAGCCTGGAACCATTTAGCGCATGATCTCACCAGTGCCACAGGCATCCCTCGGACTGGTGAGCAGGTCAGACACCACCATGCAGACCTGAAGAGATGCAAGGAGGACCAACTGAACCACTGGATACAGAGGCCCGTGGAATGCCAAATGCCCCACTACTGAGTATCTAGCCATGGAATGAAGTATGTAAGAATTGCTATTGTAGTCTATATTATGGATAGATATGTCTCAATATCCCTTCATTTACTTCACAGCTGCAGGTGTCATGCTGTGAATCAGCAAGCCTATGCAGATAGGCTGCTAAGGCTGCGCCACCAGGCAGGTTAGTAAATATTCTGCATGTGTGGTCATATAAAAGAAGTGAGAGAGCCTGAAAAAGAGTGTTATAACCCATTATTAAAGGTATAAAAAGTGTGGAATAACTTCTCTGCATGTACTGTCATATAAAATAAGTGAGACAGCATGAGAATGTGTTGTAACCCATTAATAAAGGTATAAAAAGTATTGAATAAAAGACCTCTGTATGCACTGATATATCAAATAATTGAGAGAGCCACTAGAAAAGTGTGTAATGTAATTAATAAAGGAATAATTCCTGGAGTGTGTCTGTGTCACTTTCTGCGATACGTTGTTGTACCCTTGCAAAATCGAAATAGTACTGTTGTATTAAGAGCAGTCAACCCACACATGGGTAGGCCCATTTAAAGTGGATGAAGGGAGTGCCAGTAGCTGTTAGGCATATATAGAGTCCTCAACTGTCGGTTAATGGCCGGCATGCACAGGTTAATCTGGCACATGAGTAGCTTGTTAATGTGTTCCCCAGAAATGTCAGTATGCTGCTAGAAATGTAGGGGGCTGTTAACATATACCTGATAATGTCACCTGAACACATCCAGATATGTAGATACATAAATATCAATGAAAAATATAAATATGTAGCAGTAACATCTGCATCCAGGACAGTTTGCATGTCAGATACAGGTCAGGTATATCAAGAACTAGCAAAACCCTTTTCACAATTTAACGGACATTGCCTAGTGTAATAATACATGTAGGGGATATTTAACTGCAGTCAATAGGAATGTAGTGTAAACTATAAGTATAGATAAGCTGTTAATGAAGGTATCTTTTTACACCCCACTGTATGTGCATAAACAATGCAATTCCACACCTGACTGGGTATGTCTAATCTCATAACATTTGCTGGGACACATGTCCTATTGTTATATAAATGTCTGCATTTACCTCAATGTATGTGCCCTGTTCACATACTGCAATCTTGGTGGCCTGTTGCCACCAATCAATCCTGCATGCTGTTGGAATGTCCACTGTTGTTCTATATATGCATATGTTATGTTTGCTGTTCAACTGTTTGAACTCTGGTGTGTTGGGTTAATGGGAATACTACTGTATGCTGTTACAACTAAACTGGAATGCTGTTGGCTATTACTAACCCATATTGTCATTAAATCCTCCTAAACATAGAACGTATGGAAGGCCGGTCCCAGTGGACCCACCTGTCCCACCTCAGCTGGCGATGGCACCTGGCACCAGCAGTTCCAGTGCCCAGCCTGGGACCCCCTCCAGTGTTGGTCCTGTGACACCTTTGGGTGGAAGCGCTGCAGGGGATGGGGCTTGTCCTCCCTATGCAAGTGTGGGCAGAGGAGGGCCACCTCTCACCCTCCAAACGGTCCAGGCTTTGGTGTGTAGGGAGATCCAGCATTCAGTCACTGATCCTCTACACCAGCTCAAGGCAAGAGTGGCATGACTCATGGGTGAGATTGCCCCTCCTAGGCAGCCCCCAGCACAGCCAACCCCCAGGCTGTGAAGTTGCAGTGGTGACTTCCCATGGGTGGGGATCTCAGTTCCACTGTTGCCATCTGTGGGCTCATGGGCTTGCGATTTCCAAACACCCTTCCCCATCAATAGTGTTCACCCACCCCATGTGTCATACTCTGCCCCTGTATGCATCTTGCTTGTCTTGTCTGTTTACCTCCCCAACCTACCTCCCAAAATATACCTACTTCCCCTACCCCACATTCAACTCTCACCAGAAAAACAAATGGGCAATCTGCACCCAAAAAAAAATTACGCCCCATACATAGCTGCCCAATTCGCACACATGTCCGCTGGACACAAACAGAAATTTAATTGGCAGTACAACATACTTTGTTGGCCTCACCCCTCTCTCAGGGGTGGAAGGTTTCAAAATTCCATTCAAATTACTAGTATATGCAAAGCTGTTGCTGTTAAAGAAATGGGGAGCTATGGACCTTCCCTACACCCGTTCTGCACATCCCAGTCTGTTTTCCCTACTGTCTTTCCCTCTTTGTGCCCCTTTTTCACCACTTTCCTATCTCCCCATTTTCTTTTCTTTCAAAGAAATGAGTGCGGGGGTTAGCGGGAGTAAGCACTTTTAAGCAGTAGTTAGCGGGTTTGCGCGAGTGTGTGCTTGTGTGCACTTAGCTAAGTATTGCTAAGCGTCGTGCAAACCCATGCAAACCCGCTTACAACTGCTTAAAAGTGCCTTAGTCACTCTGTATGTCAGGGCCCTTGTTCTGCTCAGCAACAAAATAAAATACCTCTGTCAGTCTCGAACACACCTTGTACACACTAGACTGCATGAAATACCACTGAGCCATGGTAAACATACAACAAACTGATGCTGAAATCAATATATCATGCATCAGAATGAGTGAATGTAAAGGCCAAATAGGAATGCCATAACACAAATCCTGTTCTGTGGATCTTTACCAGCAGATCTTGTGGAATTGCATTACATGACAGTGAAAAGAAAACCAGCCATTCTAGCAGGAAATAATGTTACAGCAGCACTTCACAACCCCAACACAGTATTATAGCAGGTCAAACACTAGCATATCTGACTAGGGTAGAGGCCATACTTCCCAACTGTAACAAAAAGTAAGAGTTAGACACCATTTGTACTTCAGGAAATGTGTATTAATCCATATGCTCTGGTTCTCTCAAAGTCTCAACCTAATGTTACTAATATTGTAAAGATGTATCTCACTTCAAGCTACTTTACCCTGGGTCTGTTCAAATATGTACCTGAATGTTTGAGAGGTCTGGCAGAGGCAGAAACACACAGGCATATCAGCTATTCTGCTGTTACACACTGTGCAAATAGCTTTGGAAGGAGTTCCAGAAGCATACCCTTATGTAGGAGTACAACACTGAAATACCAAGGGATGTAGCCATGTACTGGTAGCAACCAACTGTGACAATGCCATTGTTCCAGTGCTGAAAAGACCGGTGTGGTGCACAAAGAATAACAGGCTAACCTCGGGCTACCATCTGGATAGGTCCACAGTTGGGAGCTACGCAGACAGACTACATGCCTTGTTAAACTAACAGGTACACAGCAACCCTTTAAGTCCAGCAAGATAAAGTTGACACATTAAGACATAAATGCTCTCTGTCCTGCTGCACCCCTACCCAAATGTACAATAAACCTGTGTGTTCAGGGTCTACCAAGGATGTAGGTAGGCATACTCAGTACAGAAATTTATACAGTTTTCTTGAGCAGCCTGTGCCAATATTAACAGTAAAAAAGCACAAACTGTTCAAAAGTGAGTGAATAAATATTCACAGTATAGCAGTTCACAAACAGTTCATGTGCCATACGAATACATCTCAATAACTACTATTGTGTGGCAGTAAATTGCATAAGTAGAAAATAAACTACATACTCCCATGTATCTTGTGCTAGCATATGTAGGGCTGAGTACAATTCTACACTGAAAACAGTGTAGTGGAAGTGGCAACATTCAGGTCTGAGTACAACAATTATATCACTGGCTACACCCCTAGCTTCAGATATAAGAACTATACCAACCTTCTGACTTACACAATGGTCTCCGCAGCAAACAAGCATGGGCCCCACTCTGGAAAGCTCAAAGGGCTATGCCTACCTGACATAGCAATTTATAGCATTGGGTTGCTATGACAGTGAGTACTGCAATTACCACACAGCAGGCTGCATGCAATTATCAAATGGTGGCCACCAACTGGTGCAGAGGCCATCACATGCACATGTGCAGATACCTATAAAAGCAGGCTGTACCTGCTGGCCACACATTCAATCATCCCATTGCAGATGGAGAGAGAGAGAGAGAGAGAGAGAGAGAGACACTCACAGAGACAGAGAGAGTGAGAGAGAGACTCACACCCCCACCGACACCAGTGGAAAAAAATATATAAACTAATAAAAAAAATAAAATATAACATAAAGCAAAGTTATTACATTCAGCCAAAGAGACAGCTAAGTGTAAAATCCGAACGCATACAAAGGAAAGGTATGTAACAGATATGTATTTACTGGCATGTAGTAGATGTATTTGAAGACCACTCTACATACTTTGAAATATCAACATGTGACAGCAGTACGTATCTATGCACAGACATCCTGCATAACTACTGCCATGGACATATCAGTGTGTAGCTGTTTGCAGTGGGACATAACTGTGATATATGTAGCTCAGCATTAAATGTCAAACATCTGAACCATGTTATCTGTGTTCTGTATAGTAGTGTGGATAATGTCTGTTTGTGGGGAGTAATGCATACAGCTATAGAACCATGGATGTGACAGAGTAACAAATGCATGATAGTCATATCAAAGTGTAGCTTAGCATTGGCAACAGCTGTACCAGGCTAGTATGGTAATTAAGCATTTCCAGCTATATATACACCCTCTAATATTACTGTGTGCTCACATGTGACACCTGTTCATGTTGCAGCAAGGCACAACAGGTCAGCCGTGAGGTACATGGACCTACAACAGTGTGGTCCTTGTGTGTGTATGTCACACACATACGGGGAGAGATCTGTCTGTGTCAGATAAATTAGCATCTGTACATGTGCATAGAGCAAGGGACATACTGCAACTGTTTGTGAAAGGTGGATACATATATGTTGTTGAAGGTTGTTATGTGCATATTCCTATACAGGTTGTAGTGTGTGGCAAACCAGACAGCATACAGTGCTGGTATATGACATGTGGTGGTTGAACGCTGTGGGTATGATTTGTCATGTTTGCAGTGCTGCAACCAGTGAGGCCTGCTAAAGCTACATGGGCTGAGAACACCTTCAATGCATTCCGCACAACACTGTGCAATATTATGACATAACTGTATACCTCACAATCTTCCAATCTTCCCATACTCAATAATCCCACCATGAAAGGTGGACTGTATATGTGCCTATATGTATATCAATATGTACACCAATGGATGTTCATATGTATGTGTGTATATATACATACACACACACACACACACACACACACACACACACACATATATATATATATATATATATATATATATATATATATATATATATATACAGAGAGAGAGAGAGAGGGTGATAGACAGGGTCAAATTTACTGCAACAGATGCCTGGTGACAAAGCCATGGACTCAAGCTCAGTGTTGACACTGCATTGGCATTCCTTCTTGCAAAAACGCAGTACCCATTAACTACCACATAGGTGGTAGTCTACTTAACACTGAAGGTGTGATAATAGACCATGGGACACAGGTGGACAGTAGTCTCCCCTTTGTCACAGTGCCACACTAGTCATGTAACCTGTCTACATGGCACACGTAATCACAAAAGGTGTGTCATCCAGGGAAGTATAGGTCAGTGTTCCCCTGTACTCCACACACAGAAAACCCATTATAGAGTACAATGCCCCATGTGGTATGTACCTCACAAGACATCTACAGTAACTGGAAAGGACACAGACATACCTCACAAAGGGTAATACCAGCCTCAAACAGATGCCCTATGCAGACCATCCCACAAAACAACAGCTAGACTGTGTCACATACCGTCTACCCAGAGGTGACCTCTGCCTAACATGCAAAGCTATGTGAAACCCAGAGCTTTTGGACATGCTCCACGTAATCAGATCACAATCCCTACGAGCTACATGCTCTAGGGACATAAAGCTTGTCGCCTCAATAAACAGCACATGCTGGACGGATAGATCCCTATCTCAGAGACATCCCATACACTGGCACAAACCATCTTTCAATAGCAAACAAAACTCCTAATTAGCAGTCATCATATATAAACCTGATGATTGTGTGTGAGATAGGAAATACACCCTGGGAATCACCTCTGTGGCTCTGCTTGACAGGGCCATGTGAAATGAAATCACCTGTGTGTCAAAGGCCAGGGTAGCGTATGGCTAGACATCTATAGGTCCTAGGGCCAATAGCCCATAACCTACCTATGAACCGATACACATCCACATGTACCTGTTGCAATAACTGCTGTGTGATGGTGAATGTGTTGGTGAATGTGTCCGAGTTCTATATATGTGTAATAGCTAAGTGGGAAACTGTTTCTGTCATGGTATGTAGTGTCCTAGCTGTGATCCCAGCAAAAGATGTGTATGTTATTGCTAGGCACAAAAAGCAGTATGCCAGATGGTCTGACATAGTGTGTTGGTGTCGACTGGGGTGTCCCATTGTAGGCTACAGCAGTACATGTATGCTTATTGAGTGTTACTGCTGGTGAATTCAACCCCTGAATGAACTGTACTACCTGAAGCTGTATGCCTAAACAGGACAGTAAGGTGTATGTACACATGTCCTGGAACCACTGTATTGTTTGTTTCCTGTAGTCCTCCAGATGACATACCTCAGGCATAAGGTCTTGTAACTACTGACACACAATACTGTATGGTACACAGGTAAAGGTCATGTGTGTTGCCATACCATTGTGTCTGGTATGTATGTCTCATGTGTGACTGTGTATGCCTGTACCATGGCCTTGGTCATATGTGTGTTACAGGATATAGGTGTGTATCTAGCAACATGTATAGTGTAGTACAGCAGTATGCCACCCATATTGACGAATGAGCACATATGTTAGGCAGAGGTTTGCCATCAATGACTAGTGTGGTATGCTGGTAATACTGTGACTGGACCCTACAATCATTGCAATGGATTACATGTTACGTTACGCATTAGCATGATATATACCCCCTGTGGCTAGGTGGTGCACTGTGTCGCATACAATGTGCCATATACTTTTGTAAAGTCTTACATACTGGTTTATCTTTGTTGCTGTGCAGAACATGGTTTGATATATTGAGTATGCCAGGCACTGTCAGGCAGTTGTGGGTTGAGCACTGATATGTGGTATTGAAAGTGTGTATCCTTTGACAGACAATAGGTTGCTATATATGGCAGTTAAATGATATCCGTACTTTAGAATATTAAGTGTGCCACTTAACTTGCGCACACATATTGTTTCTTTGTCTTCCAGGGTAATGGCCCACCATCGTAATCCCTCATACAGCACAGCAGAGGATGAAGTGATAATGGACACAATGGTTCAGCACTACACGATGCTGTTCTCAAAAACCAGCCAGGACCAGAATGAGCGGACTGCACTGTGGCAAGATCTTGTCCGTAGGGTAAATGACATAGGCATGCATAACCAGACATATGAGCAGGTACGCCATCACTGCAGTGATTTAATTAGACATGTCCGGCAGCATGCATCTGATATCTGTAGACAACAGCTTGCCACAGGTGGTGGCGTAGCCATCCATCCCTGTCTCACCAGAGTGGAGGAGCTGCTCCTGAGCCAGGTGGCTCCTGGCCAACAACAGCAACAACAACTGACATGCGTCATCATGGAGATCAGAGCCACCCAGCAAGTTGACATGGAGCGTGCAGGTAACATGGCATAGCTGTACACTACTGTTACCTCTACTGGTAGATCACGCTTATGTGAGATGTGTAGTGTGTAGTTACAAAATGTGGTGCCTAGTGTTGTGCAATAATAATATTTTGGAATATAATATGCAGCCTTGTGACTGTCAACAGTCATACTACTGTAAGATTGCAAACACACAGTAGCAATGCCACAGTTGTTGCCACTGATAAATTGACTCATACCCTTGTAGGTCCCTCTGGTGTGACAGCAAGGCAGCAGACCCATGCTGGTGAGTGTGTTCTACATTTATTATTGCTAAATAAATGTGCATGTCATAAGTGAGGTGTAGGTCATGTACACGTCACACACCAGCGCATAATGCATGCTGTGCTTGTTTGCTGTGAGACTATTCACATCTCAGTAATGTGAGTAGCTGCCTCAAACACATGCAACACACAGAGCATCCCACACAATTGTGGCAGCACTGTAGTGGACGTTGGATAGGCACAGTCGATACACATGCACACAACACACACAACTGTGTCATACACAGTACATGTTAACATGCTGCACATGGCGTATTCATACACACCTGTAAGGACACACTTCAGTATCCCAAATGTCATCCACACAGCACACATAACATACCTGAGGGGTAGAGTCCTCTCATGTGGCTGTGCGACACTCTTCAACACATAACACATTCATCATAGGTAAAGCCTCCTACTGTGCACCTTACGAACCCATGTAACAACTGTGCGTGAAATGGTGAATGTAGCCATGGTACTGCAGTTCAGGTACAGCATGCTATGTGCTGGTCTGGCACACATTAGTAGCCTTGAGTGACCACATGATGCTGCATGATGATGTCACATGGAACTACACCACATCCATAGGTTCATAGGTAGGTACTAAGCTATCTACCCTAGGGCATTTATAAGCCTAGCCAGAGTGTATTTGGCTTCCACCTCCCTATTAGATTTGCCTACTGTGCCTCTGTAAAGTAGGTCACAGAAGGTACTGTTTAAGATTAGTTTACTGTGCCTCTGTCTAGCAGGGACACAGAAGAGATCCCAGGGGTGAATTTGCGATTTCCAATCCACGTGTCCAGATTTCGCTTGAAGAGGGTCAGCGAGAGGCTATGTCTAACATTAATTGGGATTCTATTCCAGAGTGAGGGGAGCCTCTGGGAAATTAATCTGTCCCTCCAGCATGTCCTATTTATTTTTGTGCTGAGGTTTAAGTCCCTGGAGCGTGTAGCTCTAAGGGACTTGGATTTTTTGAGGTGGAGCATGTCCATTAATTCTGGGTTTGACATGGATTTGTACGTCAGGCATAGATCGCCTCTGAATAGGCGGTAAGTAACTGAGTAGAGCTGGAGTTTCTTTAGTCACGCTGCATAGGACATCTGTTTGTAGCCCATGATCCTCTTGTTGAGGTAATTTTGGGGTCTCTCCAGTTGCTGCAGGTGTCAGGTAAGGTACATCCCAAAAGGGGCATTGTATTCAATTATGGGCCTGATGAGTGACTAGTAGAGGGGCACAATGACCTCTCTTGATCTAGATGCGAACCCTTTCGTGATAAGGTGGGCTATATAGAAGGTCTTTCTAACCACTTTGGCAACGCGATTATCAAAGGAGAGATTACTATCTATATTGGTCCCCAAATCTCTAATTACTTCTTCCGTACTTAATGGATTACCACCTATGTGGTAATTTGTGGGCACCTTGTTTTTCCCAAAGGGGATGACTATGCACTTTTTAGCATTTAGCTTGAGGCCGTGGCTCTGGCACCAAGCATCTGTCTCTGTGAGTCCCTTTTGGAGGATACTTGTGTCAGCTGGAGATTCGATTATGGCCCCCAGTTTGCAGTCATCCCTGTGTTTGCCTGAACCTCAGAGAAGTGTATACCAAACAAAAGAGGTCCCAGAACTGAGCCCTGTGGGATGCCACTTGCAACTGGTTTGGATTCGGACATGGCACCTGCGATTCTGACCATGTGGGTTCTATCCCTGATCCAGTTTGCAACCCATCTTGTGATATAGGGGTTGATATTTAAGCTGGTAAGCTTATTTATGATGCCCGAGTGGGGTATTGTGTTGAAGGCTTTTGCGAGGTCCAGGTAGGCTGTGTGGACTACCTTGCCCTCATCTATGGCTTTGGTAACTGTTTCAAAGAAATCAACTAGGTTTAAGAGGCAAGATCTGCCCTTAACAAAGCCGAATTGGGTAGGATCCAGTGTCTGGAGGCTCCCAATGTCTTTGTTTATGAGTTCCATGATAAGACGCTCCATGGCTTTACAGACAAGACTAGTCAGGCTTATGGGGCAATATTTCCCTGTTCCGTTGTGACACCACCTTTGTGGAGTGGGACCACTGTAGCTGTATGCCATTCTTTGGGTACATATCCTGTAGTAAGGCTAAGTTTGAACAGTGACTTAATGTGAGGGTTCAGTTCTTCTTGGAGCTCGTGTAAGGCACAGCCTGGGACACCATCCGGTCCCATAGATGCTGTGTTTTTTGATTTGGAGAGGGCAGCTTTCACCTGTGCATCTGTGATGTCAGGGAGGTTACATTCAGTTGGGATAGGCATTTGCTCATTTGGGGGGGAAGGGGGAGAGAAGTTTGCGCTGAATCTGTCTGCCAGGATGTTGGCTATGTCTGTAGGTTCGGTGTATATATATATATATATATATATATATATATATATATATATATATATATATATATATATCCAGTTACAGTGGCCACAGTACTATACATATCATTAATTGCTATGCACCTCAATGTTGTGTGTGTGCAAACATATGCAGTGATACACAATCTGCATAGCAATCACCATTTGTACAAAGTGACACACATGTCTTGTAATACTATTGAGTGTATAGGTCACATGACACACATTGTGTATGTGTGAGGTTTAATGTTGCAGTTGTGTGGTAGCATGCCATGTCTATGTTGAGCAATGGTATTCCATCAGGTATACATGCACCACTCATCCTGTGTGTATACATAGCATGCATGTGCTAAACCTGTGTCCACAATTGTCTGCTAAAGACACAGATGCTCTAATCAGAAATGGATATCTATGTGACACACTGATACACATCCAGCCATGGTATGTATACCTGTGAGTGATGGTGCACAGGACATTGCAGAGACATTAATACTCGCACAGCAGTGTTGTGTCCATGTACACATTGCATTCCAGGGTGAGGCCAATTACTGAACAAAACACACATGCATCAAAGCCACGTATAGTGTTATTAGCAAGGGCTGTCTACACTCACACTGCATGCTGTTGAGAAACACACGTCCTGCATGCTGCCACATTTGATATAAATGTTTGGCTTGTGATACTGTACCCCACCATCACACGCTATTTAGTATGTTCTGGATTGCTGGTGGTGTGTGTGTGTCTGTGTGTGTCTGTTGTAGTGAGGAGTGTATATGTGTTCATGTGTGCATGTGTTCATGTGTGCATGTGTGCATGTATTCATGTGTGCATGTGTTCATGTGTGCATGTGTGCATGTGTACATGTGTGCATGTGTGCATGTGTGCATGTGTGCAGACATCATGTACAATTCGTAAAGTGTGTTTCCTGTCTTCCTCTCACAGGTGCTGACTTTGGGCTGGTTCAATGCAGCGGGCAAACCAATGAAACTGAGATAAATAGTGATGATGATGATGATGATAGGTGTGTTGAGGCACAGGCATGTTTGCCAGGGTCTGTCGTTGGGCCACCAATCGACAGTACACAAGTGTCCACACCATCCATGCACACAGTCATACTGCCAATACATCCATCACCAATGCCCTTAGCTGAGGGACAGCATATAGCCAGCTTTGGCCAGGACAGTGTGGTATCCATGGCACATACATCCCAACACAGCAGTCATACCCAGATGTCTGGAAGGATACCACATAGGCAGATGTCCAGGGGTTCTCGACGGAGCACTGCTGCTCATCATGCCACTGGCAGATGTGCCACAGGTCTGACAACGTCACGCATGTTCCAGGCTGTCATGGAGGCACAGGCACATATGGAATGGTACACCAGACAGGGACTAAGGGCACAGAGGGCACATACCAACACTTTAACTGACAGTATCCGTATGACCTAGCAAGTGCCATCCATAATTACACTGAGGTCATGGATAGACGTTGGAGTGAGACATTAGATGTCATCCACAATGTCATGTCCATGTGTCAGAACAGTGCAGGACGAGTGAGACATCGACGTGGATGTATGCCAGCAACATCAGCAGCTGGAAGTTGCGGCGGATGTTCCTTAAGTCACAGCTGCTCCTGTAGTGCCAGTACCAGCCCAGCAATGCTGGGGGTGGGCTGTCCATAGACTGCCCTAGAAGACCATGTGCATGTGGCTCTGGACAGTCCCAGCAGGGACCTGGGTTCAGTGTACATCCATCTACCTCTGGGGATAGTACCCAGTCTGGCTTAGTACCTGATAGTATCAGTAGCACCCCTGCCAGGCACAGGTACCGAATCCGTGGCCAGAGATGGTGATCTGTAAAGCCTGGCAGGTACAGTCTGTGGCTGTCCCACAAATACCCATATATGGCAGCCACATGATGGAACTGTGTGCATGCAGACACACACACAGGAACCAGTCACCTAGGGCTAACACATACCTGCACATATTACATCAACATTGGCCAATAGCAGTACTCTTGCCCCACACACACACACACACACACACACACACACACACACACACACACACACACACACACATACATGTCGATTGGATGGCTCACTGTAGGCCTCTGGCAAACCAACAACACACCCTGTGCATATGATGAAACCTGTGCCACCTCCTGTCTTCTGTAACATCGATGCAGGAACAGGCTACCATGGTGCTGATGCACAGGGTGACTTTATAGCAGTACAGCAATGTTACCATGTTGTCAGCAGTAGAGTGTAATGATATGCTTGAAGGTGTAGCTGAGCAGGCATGATGCATTAAAGCTATGATTGTCATTGTAGTATTGTACACACCAGTGTAAGTTAAAATAGTGTATTGTCCACCCACGTGCCACTTGGCTGATGTGCGTAGTATTGGTAGCATGTCTTAGAGAGTGGACAGTATGTGTGGGATGTGTGTAGTATAGATTTGCAGGTATACATCTGTGAACATGGTGGAGGTGCACTGTCTGCATGTACGTGCATAGTGGACACATGGGCAGGGTGGCATGCCCTGTATCACACAGTAACACTACATAGTTTCTATTGGTGGACAGTATGTATTGTGCTACACACATTTCTGAACCTGACTACACATGTGTGTGTGACATGGTTTGACACTGTGCTGTGGATGATACTGTTATTATCTGTCATTGTTCTGCATTCTGGTGGTATACATAACTTCAACAACCTGACCATAACCAATTGTTAGATGATGTCTTCACAACTGACACACAGCTGTAGGACACACAGCAAAATTTGCATCCTTCAGGTACTATACTATGCCAGTAACCAGTGGTATTCACCTGCACCCATTACAGAGACCACTCCTGTCTGGCATATAGCTCTCCTAGGTACAAGCAATCACAGTAGGGATTTGTCCGTCCACATCTGGTAATGCATACTGTGGCCTATAATGCATTCTCCAGATGAAACACACATCCACCACAAAGGTACCATACAGACAGATAACTGTTGTCAAACCCATGCTGTACAGCTATTATCCAAACTAAGCATAGTCATCCACCTTTACAGAACATAGTATCCCCACAGTACCACATAGATAGTAGCCACCAACATGATGAACAGGTACTGATGTGTACATGCAACCAAGTGTTACGTTATCTCTCCTTTAATAATCACATTTCCTAAGGTTTTTTGAAAGAACTCGGTGGATAACATAAGCAATAAGGGGTTTGCATGCATATCCACAAAGGTTGTTGTACACCTATAATGAATAGCCATTATTGACAGACTTTGCTGCATTAGAACCAGTCTAACATATACCTTGGTCATAAAACCTCACTCACACAATTCAATAGTGACCGTAATGAGTGTGTGTGACACAGATGACCTAGGCCAGGGATCACTGCAGTGGCTGGCCGTGTCACAAGCATACAGATGTGACCTAATGTCTGGGAAACAGCAGCACGGTCTGGCAAAGATGACAGCTGTGTCCTTGGAGACAGCAAGGTTCACACATATGCAATAATTGAGGTAACATGTACGTATATGTATTTGCCACACAACTCCCTCACATGTGCAATGCATACTGACATGTCATACAGTAGTAAAAGCAAAACCCACTACACATTGACCAACAGTACCACACACATAGAAAACACACACTCACTGAGTGCAGGATTCAAACCACTACCTAACTACTTCATGATACTAGAGCAGTACACATTATCACAGCATTCTATACACATTACTGTAAGTTCTCTTTTCCACAGGCATGTTTGAAGGATGATGACATCATCAGACCTGACAAAGATTAGTATACCACTTCTAAAGTGTATGAGTACTCTCCAAAAAGGTTGCTCCTCTCCAAGGAGATCACACACTTGTCAAGTGCAGGATTTCAACCCCTACCCAACTGGTTTATGATGCCACAGTAGTATGCATTTACATGACACACTATACACGTTATTGTACGTTCTCTTTCTACAGCTATGTTTAAAGGATGGTGACATCATCAGACCTGACAAAGATTAGTATACCACTTTTAAGGTGTATGAGTACTCTCCAGAAAGGTTGCTCGGATGGTGACATCGTCAGACCTGACAAAGATTAGTATACCACTTTTAAGGTGTATGAGTACTCTCCAAAAAGGTTGCTCCAAAAACACACACTTGTCAAGTGCAGGATTCAAACCCCTACCTAACTGGTTTATGATACTACAGGAGTACACATTTACATGACGCGCTATACACATTACTATGAGTATGTGTTTCCACAGCTATGTTTGAAGGATGGTGACATCATCAGACCTGACAAAGATTAGTATACCACTTTTAAGGTGTATGAGTACTCTCCAAAAAGGTTGCTCCTCTCCAAAGAGATCACACACAAACAGACACATCACACACTTATCAAGTGCAGGATTCAAACCCCTACCTAACTGGTTTATGATAATACAAGAATACACATTTACACGACGTGCTATACACATTACTGTACAATTTCTTTTCCACAGCTATGTTTGAAGGATGGCGATATCATCAGACCTGAGAAAAGATTAGTATACCGCTTTTATGGTGTATGAGTACTCTCCAAAAAGGTTGCTCCTTTGCAAAGGGTTCACACACAAACAGACACACACACACATGTCAAGTGCAGGATTCAAACCCCTACCTAATTGATTTATGATACTACAGGAGTACGCATTTACATGACACGTTATACACATTACTGTGAGTTCTTTTTTCCACAGCTATGTTTGAAGGATGGTGACATCATCAGACCTGACAAAGATTAGTATACCACTTTTAAGGTGTATGAGTACTCTCCAAAAAAGTTGCTCCTCTCCAAGGAGATCACACATAAACAGACACACACACTTGTCAAGTGCAGGATTCAAACCCCTATCCAATTGGTTATGGTACTACAGGAGTACACATTTACACAACATGCTATACACATTACTGTGAGCTTGACTTTCCACATGTATATTTGTAGGTTTGTGACATCATCAGACTAGACAAAGTGGGTTACATTAGGTGACATTGGGTGGGCTACATAGAAGGAGTGTCTAAACACTTTGGCAATGTGATCATCAAAGAAGAGTGTACTATCTAACTGTGTCCCCAGGGCCTTCTTGACTTTCTCCATGCATATTGGAGTACCACCTTTGTGGTAATTTGTTCGCACTTCATTTTAGCCAAAGGGGATGACTATACATTCTTTGCCATTCTTCTTGGGGCATTGTTTTGACACCAGGTATCTGTCCTTGCAAGCCCCTTCTGGAGGATGTGTGTGTCAGCCATAGAGTCGATTATAGACCACAGTTAGCAGTCATCTGCAAACCTGTTCAGCCATACTCCTGCCATGCTTGCCTGTACCTCTGAGCAGTGTCTACTGAACAGGTGGGGTCCCAGGGCCAGGACCTGTGGGATGCCATTTGTGACTGTCTTAGAGTCAGACATGGCACCCACAACTCAGAACATGTGTGTTTGATCTGTGAGCCACTTGGCCACACATCCTGTGACATAGCTGTTGATGTTCAGGCTGGTAAGCACGTCCATGATGACAGAGTGGGGGATGATGTAAACAGTCCTTAGTGAGGTCCAGGTGGGCTGTGTGGAGTACTTTCACCTCCATCTATGTCCTTGGTAACTGTTTGTAGTAAGTCAACTATGTTTAGGAGGCAGGGTCTGCCTTTAACAAGGCGGGGTTGTGTAGAGTCCAGTGGCTGGAGGTCCCCAATGTCACTGTTTATGGGTTCCATGACATTTTGCTCAATAGCTTTGTAGACCAGGCTGAGTACACATATAGGGCAATGGTTTCCAGGTTCTGTTGTGGCACCCCGTTTGTGAGGCTGGATGACTGTTGGTGTATGCCATTCTTTGGGTACATACCCTGCGGTACGATTGAGTCTGGCCAGTGAATGTAGGTGAGGGTGTGGTTCCTTTTGTGCCTAGTGTAAGACACAGCCTGGGACACCATCCAGTCCCATTGATGCTGTTTTCTTGGCTTTGGAGAGGGCTGTCATTACCTGCATGTCCATGATGTCTGGGGCTCTGCATCCTTCTGTGATGGACACATTCCCTTTTGGGGGTGATGGGGTGAAATTTGCACTGAACTTGTCCCCATTTGTCAGTAGCTGACAGCATATTTGGAAGTTGACACCTACATGTGTGGTATACCTACTGCAGGCTTTGTGGTTGTCATTCTTACAGTCCTTGGCAATTTGTCTTTTGAAAGTGTCCTTGAATTATTTTATGAGCGATTTACTTCTTCCTAATAATGATCAGTGATGCCTTTCCTTTAGTGAAGTTGGCTCTATCAGATGTTAGTTTCCTCCTTCTGTTGTCTAGCTTGTTTATGGGCAATGACCACCGGATTGTTTTCTTATTTTTGGAGAAGTGCATCTTGGTTTTATTTGTGATGTGTCGATCCATGCATCCCTGTAGATGCTCATAGGATTCACTTGTAACTGATTCGGCAGATTGTATACCATTATCCTACAGCAAGAGGTATTTTGAACTTTCCACTTTTGTCTTGGGACGTGTGCAGTTTGCTTTTGAAAATGTCTTCACAGTGGTTTCATTGACTGGGTGAGGGGGCGCAATGTGGATGTCCAGTGTGATTACTTTATGATCTGATATTACCAACGAGGGTTTTATCTCTGTTGTGAAACACTGTTACCCCATGTTGCTGATGATCATGTCCAGTATGGTGTCACCTCTAGTGGGCATGGTGACCAGCTGTTGCAGGGTGTTAGAGCTTTCAAACTCTAGGAAACATTGGGCAAAGGACGTTGTACACAAGTGATTATCACACTCACTGTTTGGGTAGTTGTAATCACCTCATATAATGGTGTTTGATAGGACTTCTATATTTTCCACTGTTCTCAGGAATACCGAGTGAGGTTCCTGTAACAAGGTAGGTGATCTGTAGCAGGCTACAATCTGATGAGCATCTTTGCCCAATGTTAGTTGCACTTTGCATAGTCTCCAAGGCCTCATGCTGTGCCACTAACCTGAAGGTGTGGGTATCCATATGGTAAATGGGTACACCCCTTCCTTTTGTATTTCACTCGTGGTTTTGGGTCCAAAGGTCAGGGGGATTGTGAGTGTTTTACATGGAGCATGTCCAACAGCTCTGCATTTGACATAGCTTTGTATGTTAGGCAGTGAACACATCTGAGTAGGTGATATGCAAGGGAGTACAGATGGAGCATTTTGAGATGGTCTGTGTATGGCATGTATTTCTGGCTGGTAATGCTCTTTGTGAGGTATTGCTGCAGGCTTTACAGTTGTTGTAGTTGTCTTGTGAGGTACATAGCAAAAGTGGCGTTGAACTCGATTATAGTTCTACTGAGTGATGAGTAGTGGGGAACAATGTCCTCTTCTATCCTGCATGAGACACATTTGATGATGAGGTGTGCCACATAGCAGGGTTTCATGACTACTGTGGGAATGTGATTATCACACTTGTGTTCAGTGTACACCTGTGACCCAAGGTCCCTTGTCACGCTTTCACTGTTAAGTATACTACCGCCTATGTTGTAGTTCTTGGCTACAGAGGTTTGAACAAAGAGGATGACAATGCACCTTTTGCCATTGAGCTAGAGTCCATGGCTTTGACAACAGCCATCTGTCTCAATGAGGCCCTTTTGTAGGATGTCCACATCTTTAGTGTTTACAATTATGGCTCCTAGTTTGCAGTCCTCTGGTAACTTCTGTAGCCACAGCCCTTCCATGTTAAAGTTTACTTCAGGGAAGTAGATACTAAACAGGACAAGACACAGGACTGGACCTTGTGGTACTGCACTCATCACTGGTCCAAAGTCATACTTGGAGTCTGCTACTTTCACAGTGTGTGTTCTGTCAGTAAGCCTGTTGGCAACCCATCTTGTGACATAGCAATTTATACCTAGTTTAGTGGGTTTATCTACATTTACAGAGTGTGGGGTGGTGTTGTAAGCCATGGCAGGATCAACATAGGCTGTGTGAACCAGCTTACCCTTGTCGACGGTTCTGTTGACTGCTTCAAAGACATCTATCAGGTTTAGGTGACATGATCTACATTTTACAAACCCAGCATGGTTGTGGTCCAGGGTTTGGGGATTACAAATGTAATTGTTTATATGTTGTATGATGATACATTCCATGGCCTTGGAGACCAGACTCGTCAGGCTAATGGGGCGCTATTTCCTGGGGTCCGTGGTGTCTCCACCCTTGTGTAGTGGGATAACTGTCACTGTGCACCATTCAATGGGCACAAAGCATGAGGTGAGGCTATGACTGCACATGGCATGTCAGTGTGGTGCCTGTTCATTCTGTGGTTTGTGTGGAACACAGCCTGTGAAGTTATCTGGTCCCATGGCTGCTGAGATACTGGCTTTGGAGAGTGTTTTTTACCTGTGCAGCCGTGATGACAGCAACTTTGCAGTCTTCCATTATAGAGGAGTGTTCTTTCATGGGTGAGAGAGGGGTACAGTTAACAGTGGTCCTATCTGCCAGGATGTTGGCAATATCAGTTGTGTCTGTATATTTACTGCCATTGAGCTATACCTCAGTACAGATCTGAGTGTAGCCATGACATGGACCTATCCGTTGGGCAGAGATCTCCTGAGTAGACAGTATGCAACAGAGTACAGATTGGGTTACATTCAGTCTTGATGCATGGGACAACTGTTTGAGGCCAGTAATCCTCTTGTTAGGGTACTTCAGTGGTCTTTCTGGCTGTTGAACGCACCTAGTCTGATTCATTGCAGGTGTGTTGTGGTACTCTCTGACGGGTCTGATGACTGCTGACTACTGGGAAACTCCTTTGACCTACATGCACAGACCTTGGCAGTTTATGTGAACACATAGCATGATTTTCTGACAAACTTGTGAATGTGTTTCTGGAAGTAGAGATGTCTATTCACATTTGTTCACAGATCCCTTATTATCACCTCCGTATTTGACATAAGTGTGTGAGCATGCCCAGTATGAACTTTCAGTATGTTGTTGCCTGACATTTGCTTCGTTTTTTGTGTGTGTGAGCATGCCCAGTATGACCTTTCAGTGTGATGCTGAATGAAATCCACTACATTTGTTGGAGTGTGTCAGCACGCCCAGTATAGACATTTATACTATATGTGTATGGAAAGTCAAGCTGTATCTTTACAGCAGGGCTCACCTTTGTGTCATAGATCAACAGGGATCATGCTGTGCCTGCAGGGCTTCCATGAGACACTTGCATAGACTTATCAACATTTCTACATACAGGGGGGACAGCTATTCTTTGTACATTTCTGCCCAGGGGCACACTTGATTGTTACTGTGGGTTTACATAGGATGAGGGTTTCAGCTGACACTTTTACACATTTGCTATGCCTGCACTGCTATGTACTGTACACCATTTCAGTCTGTACTGTTGCCTATCATACTGGCTTGAGGCATACTACTGTGCTACAGATCCTAGAGTCCAATGTCACATATATTAGATTGCGACTTCATAGCCTACACAACCCACATCACACCACCTGGCCTGATGTTCTCTGTCTGCATAGGCCTGTGGGGGAGGTTACCCTTATGTCTCTTTAGGGACATGATACAGCATTTATTTGTGTTTGCATTACTGTACAATTGTCCTGCTGTGTCTGTGTCACTGCAATGCTATCATGGCTTAGTGGTAGTGCAAAGTATCCTGGGTTCGAGCCCTGTCACTGCTTTTTATTTTCATGCTGGGCATAGCAGATTGCTTAAGGAACAGTAAAGCAAATATGAGCATGTTTACCTGACTTTGCTCAACTTTGCACAACCTTGGCCAACATTGCTCAACGTTGCCCAACATTCCACTAGTTAGCACGGGTGATTTTGTTTACATGTACTAAACATTTTTAGATGCTGCTTAGCACTGCTTTATATTGCTTAAAACATGGCAATCATGCCTCCAGTGGTGTTGCAGGGCTGCCTATGTCAGATGCACATACTACACTCCCTATACATGTTTGGAAACAGGTAGTGTCAAGTTAGGCATCCCTTTTATTTTATGTGCGAGTCAGAGAGAGGTATCATTTCCAGGGTTCCTACTGAGCCAGTGTATGTGCTATGCATTGCCTCTTTGCCAAGGCCAAGGCATACTGGGCATGCCTCCTTCTGCCTACTGGGGCAGGCTCAGGTTGTTCCTCCTCTGAGTCACGCTGTGCCTGTGCAGGCCTTGGTAATGGTGGGGGACTGTTTGGCCCTGACACATGCTGTTCCTGCTGCAGCTGTTTTTACAGGATCATATTGTGTAGCATGGCACATACCATGACAATTTGGGTACATGTAGTTGGTGAGTACTGCAAAGCTCCACCGGATGTGTCCAGGCACCGGAACTGTGACTTGAGCATCCCAAACACACGCTCAATTATATTTTGTGTATGAGCATGTGCCTCATTATGGAGTTCTTGTTCAGGTGCGTGTGCATTTCTGATGGGTGTCATCAGCCATGGTTCCAGTGCATATCCAGCATCCCCCACTAGGTGACTGTCAGGGATGTCCCCATTGGCAAATGTCTGGTACAGCTGCATCAGATGCCAGATATGGGAATCGTGGTAGCTTCCAGGGCAGCCAGCACACACATTCAGTATTATGCCCTGGGCATCACACATGACCTGGCAGTTGATGGAGTGGAAGCCCTTGCAGTTGATGTAGGCCCTACCCCACTCACCGGCTGGTGCTTTGATGTGAATGTGCGTGCAGTCAATTGCACCCACTACCTCAGGGTATTCCACTATTTGCTGGAAGAGATGCATATTGCTGGCCAATACCTCATGGGAATTGGGGAAATATACATGATCACCGACATGTGCTGACATGGCATTCAGGAAATGGTGCAGTACCCTGAATGCTGATGCCTGTGAAATTGCCATAATATCACCAGTTGTTCTCTGGAAGGTACCTGTTGCTAGTATTCTTAGGCCAACACATACCTTGGTTTCCACTGGGATGGGTTCCCCTCTGTTGGTTCTGTGTGTGAGGCATTGCCTGCACAGCTTAACAATTTGCTGCAGGAGCTCTCTGTCCACTCTATAGCACTCCACAATCTCCAGCTCATGTAGACCCTGGTAGGTTACCCTGGGTCTGTAAACTCTTCTCTGTCTCCTCACTGTGGGTTGCTCAGCAACATCCACAATGGCACCACCCTCAGCATCTTGCACATGTTGCCTTATAATAGCAATGGCATCCCCTAACATTTTTTTTTCTCAGTGAAGCTCTTTAAGTTTTCACTTCTCTTTGTATACTCCAGTGTTGCAGTGTTTCTGAGTAAAACATGGGGAATGTTGTTTGCAGAGTTTTAAGTGCTGGGCTGGGCTAGTGTACTGCCTGTGTAATTGCCTGATTCTGATTGATTTCACCTGGCAGCTATGCTAGTTCTCCTTAGGTAACTTCCTACTACTACTTTTCCTTCGTTTTCCCTTTCTGTTTCCACAGGGGGCTTTGCCGCGCAAACAAGTGCAAACACGTGCACACAAGTGCACACGTGTGCACACAGCCATACACAGGCTTACACAGGCTTAGGCAGGTGCACATCCAGGCTTAGACAGCCTTGCACAGGCTTATACGGGTGCACACACGCGCACACAGGCTTAGATGGGTTTACATGCACGCACACTCGCGCGCACACAGTGTAAGCATCTTTGCAAGAAACTTTGGTTGTAGCCACAGCATACACCTTCGGTTTCTGGGTTTCAGTTCAGACAACTGTAGACACGCCTCTTCCAGTCCTGAGTAACTCACAGCAAACACATGCCACTCTGCTCCAATAAGCTTGCAGTCTTTGATACATACCCTCCTCATGATGTTACCTATCTACTACTCTGATACTCCCCTAATCCTACTCTTACACTCTAGGGACATGGTTCACATAGCAGGAAAAATTGGGATTCACTATCCTTATACTCATTTGCATAGGATTGCCTACTAATGCTTGGTTACATGAGCTTCCCCCCTTAGCAACCACTACTCAGTAGCCATGTTGTCTTCAGCCTGCCATTCACTTGCATGGCAGATGTATATTTGTAATAAAATGCCTATTTTTGGCTTTTAATTTTTTGGGGGGTTTTTAAAGTACCGCAAGTTTGCGCGACGCTGCGCTACGCTTAAACA
This sequence comes from Protopterus annectens, assembly GCF_019279795.1. Taxonomy (NCBI): domain Eukaryota; kingdom Metazoa; phylum Chordata; order Ceratodontiformes; family Protopteridae; genus Protopterus; species Protopterus annectens. The sequence continues at coordinate 1,729,910,478 of NC_056743.1, forward strand.
TCGGGGATTGGGGGAAAAAAATTATTTTCTTTTTTTTTTTTAAACACATATGAATGCCAATGGCCTTATGTTTGTCCATTGGCATGCTTCCTCAACTGTATGCCTCCTTTATTTGGAGCTGTTATTGCTCCGTTTTGCTATTTGCAGAACGGTACTCAGTTACCAACTGAGTACATTTCTGCAAATAACACTACTCTTACTCAGACAGGTTAGTGTTTCCTGGATCACACATTTACCTCATTTGCATAGCGTTCAGCAGCAAATGAGGTAATTTGCATAACCTAACACTGTCCATGCAAGAGTAGTTTCAGAGCTCTCATGCACACCCCTGCTGGCTGTTCCTGGATCGCTCGGCAGACATATTGGTGTCTGGAGTCTTACACTACTCTTGGACTCCATGCAAGCCTTCGTAAATCCAGCCCAGTAACTATTACAGCTGTGGTATTTTGTAAACAACTTACAATATCTCATAAACCACACAGGTTACACACATACTGTCAGCAGCATTTTATTCATCTAGCTGAGAGCTTTCATATGAGGCTAACAAGTTCTGTCTGTGTTACTTGGTTGTTGAGATATTTAAAAAAATGTGAAAATTATATCTATATAAACTAATATCATAAAAACAACAGTTAATATCTATTTATCTGCACTAGACAGAGGTCAAATATTACTGTAGTTAAGTTTGCCATTGTATAAGCTTTAAGATTAAATCTTTTAAAATATTGCACATACCATGGTTTTGAAATATTGATGAAAATATGAACAAGCAATATTTCATGCCTAGTGGCATCAGTAGGATTTAAGTGCAGGTGCGTTTGTAGGCCTCACTCGGATGTAATGCCTAGCGGCATCAGTAGGATTTAAGTGTAGGTGCATTTGTAGGCCTCACTCGGATGTAATGCCTAGAGGCATCAGTAGGATTTAAGTGCAGGTGCATTTGTAGGCCTCACTTGGATGTAATGCCTAGAGGCATCAGTAGGATTTAAGTGCAGGTGCATTTGTAGGCCTCACTCAGCTGTAATGCCTAGAGACATCAGTAGGATTTAAGTGTAGGTGCATTTGTAGGCCTCACTTGGATGTAATGCCTAGAGGCATCAGTAAGATTTAAGTGCAGGTGCATTTGTAGGCCTCACTCACATGTAATGCCTAGAGGCAACAGTAGGATTTAAGTGCAGGTACATTTGTAGGCCTCACTCGGATGTAATGAGTTAAAGTCCCATGCAATTATTATTTTCATATTAACCACCACATAGTCTAACATTTGATGAAAGTGATTCTTCGTCTTCCCTTGCTAGTTACATATGCATATAAGCTTAAATTCTGTAATCATGTCCTCTCCACCTCACATCCACAACAATTAATCTTCTCTTTCTTATTAATGTTACATCTGGTATTATCACAGTTTTTTACACAACACAACCACTACAGAAAACCTATCACTTCCTAAATTTCACATTTTTTTCCAGCCCACAAATTTTCTGTTTGCAGTCTTTCTTCACTTGTCAGGAATCTTGCATCCTCTAACAGAACAATATCCATGCCACATTCAGCCCACCATTCTAGTATTCCTATCCATCTTACAGGTTAATATTACTTTTCACGTTTACTGAAAGTACACTAAAATTGTGCCCATCCCTATTTTTCATAAAGGAGAAGTTTTTTATATTTCTTTTTTCTTATTTTTACTCTTTCTCCTACTGGATGGTTTCTTGTGGGTTACATACAAATAATTCTTAATCCACGATATCATATTTCCACTTGCTAGAACTTCAAAAAAGTGTTAATGTCAATCCCTTCTCTGACCCTCTCTTCCTGCATGCTGTCGCCTCCTTTTCTCCTCCATATTTTTTCTACTTCTACAGTTTGCCCATCACCACTTCACCCTCACCCATGGGCTCTTGTTGTCCTTCATGCATGTTTTCTTCCCTTTCCTTTCTTATTTACTGTTTTTTCAGTCCATCCAAACTGTCCCTTTTTTACAGAACCTGCATGTATCCATATACCTTCTTGCTGTATGCCCTTTCTGCACACAGAAGAAACATGATTTAGGCTGGCCAGCATATCTTAATGTTCCTCTCTAGTCAGCCACAAAATAATACTTGGCAAATGCTTCACCAAGTTTTTCACATTTCAAAGCAGCTTCCAACCTCCACTCTCCATTTTATAAGTTTTCCTCATCTTTAACTTTCACAATGTAATCAACAGTTTCACAAAAACCCTGCATGCATTTTTAACATCCTCTTCTTGTAGTTCATCAATTCTAAACTGTAAAGCAACATTTTTTTTACATTTAAGTTTCTGCCAGAAAACAATTACTCCAAGAATAAATGTCCTTTATTTTGTTACACAGTTCCAGAAATTTCATCAGTCCTTCTGTTTCAAATGTCACAAAAAGCCTCTTTTCCTGTATCTATAAAAGAACAAATTTCCTGAGCTTAAACTCCCAGAATCATTACCAAATTTTCCCATATGTAATATCTGTCTATTATAGTATAATTTTTTGTTTTTATTCTCAGAGTTGGTATTTGTAAAAACAGTTTTACTTACAGATTGCTGTTGATCTTCTTTTTTGCCAGCTGTCACTGCTGTATATGTTTTAATTACTGCATTATCTGCTGACACAAAGACAGACTCCTTCTTAGTTTGTTGCTTCTTTCCTGTTTTACTTTCTGAAGTATTACATAGGTTTTATCTGCTGCATTCTCTGCTGCCATGTCACCTGATTCCTTCTTCATGATAGTATCCTTATCACTTTTGAAAAAGTTATCTGCCATCAAAACTTATAAAACAGCAGAACTGCCACCTGGATCATCATGCATAATTATTTTAATAGAACATTATCTGCAAGCTGTCCTGGTGCCATTACTGTTATCTGCACACATCCAACATACTTGTTTACATCCTTCACCAATGAGAATGCTAAAGGCTGCTCATTGGCATCATCCACCCCATATCAATCTTTACTTACATTCTGATATTCCATATGAAACAAATTTTCTCCAAATTCTCATTTCTATCTCCAGACTATCCAAACCTTTCCTCTCCACCTCCATGTTGTTGCTTCCATTAGGCCTTTTCCTTGCTGCCTGAGGAGTCCTTTGGTGCCATCTGGCAGATCTAAATAGCAAAGTCCTTTACTTATATTCAAAAATAACTCTTATTTAGAAAATATTTGCACATTTACAAATGTACAAATACACACACACACACACACACACACACACACACACACACACACACACACACACACACATATATATATTTATAGGATTCACTTCACAATGCCAAATTTCTGAAAGATCAAATTTCATATGGCCGAGACCATATGATCAAAGTTTCAGAACCTTGACATTGTAAAATAAATCAAAAAAAAAAATAAAAAGAAACAACTTTCTCACCATTATTGCAGGGAGGCAAGCCCCCCTGCAGCCCAGACACCCCTGCTACTTAAATATACCAACTCCAAGATCGCACTACAGCAAGAAAAAGGGAAATCTCCTACTCCACGTTGTATGCAGATCTCCATTCACAATGTCGAGCTTCCAAAACATCGATCATATGGTCTCGGTCATATGAAATTCAACGTTTTGGAAATTCAGCATTGTGAAATGAACCTATTTATATATATATATATATATATATATATATATATATATATATATATATTATAAATAGATACACACACATGTTTACACAATCATACTGATTTTTCATCCTTGTTAGGCTCCCAACTCCTTTTTCTCATAACCTACATCTGATTTTACTTAATATTGTTACAATCCATTCATTATTAAACATAATTTAATTAATTCTTTCATTCCATATAACCTATAAAATATAAAACAAACTTTTTAAGCATTATTTTAATATATTCTTTACCACTATTATTATAATATCCATATTTAATCATATCTATGTTTACTGTATCCAATTCTTTTATAGTTTCCCCATAACATTTCTACTCTTTTAAATTTCAAAACAACATGTTCCATAGTTTTCCTCTTCTTGACAACACAAACATATTCTATCAATTTTCTTTTTATATGGCATATTTCATTTTACTGGCAATTTATCTATTATCAGTCACTACAAAGGTCTTGACATTCTGCTCCAAACTTTATCATACTTATATTTATACAATTGTACTACTAATCTGTCATCTTTTTCAATTATCCACTAGACACCCATTCGTGCAAATTATTACTTTTTTATCCAAATTTTGTTTTATGCAATTATTATAATATCATCTGTACATGTTAACAGACCTGGAACTCTTAAATCTTCAGGTGTTATATAACTAGCTGCCTTCATTTTGCAATGTATTCTTCTGCTGTCACATTTTCAACTAAACTAATGCAAACATATACAACTCACATCTCATCTCTTCTTACTCTTTCATGTCTACCTCTTGGCAGCCATTAATATTTTATGATTTTCACATCATCTTTTCTGTTCACAATATCATCCACAATTACTCTATCATTTATAATACCTGACAACCCATCCCCTTTATACTATATATATTTATATATATATATATATATATATATATATTTATATATATATATATATATATATATATATATAAATATCTATAGCTATACTATCTTCCATAATAATTTCCATTTTAATTTTAAATCCCTTTGCATTATTTTCATGAAGATCTTATAATCATTATTATTCAATACTATCAGTCTCCAGTTCTTTAATTGACGTCTATCTTTCTACTTCCATATGAATTTAAGTATTCCACTACATAATTCTTTATACATAAAACCTTCATTAACTATTTATTCAAAATCATTAAAAATATTTATTTGCCAATCTCTTACTTTTTATATATTTCATATCCTATTCCATCTGGTCCTGCAGCCAAATCTATATTTTCTTGTCCTAATGCTATCCCCATGATTCAATAAATTATGTAGACTCTACATAGAATGTGTCTGTATACATGGCCATGAGTCTCCCTCTGCAGCATGCCATGCATATTAATTGTGGTGCGTGCCTAAGGGAGGTCAGAACAACATGGATATTGAACCCATGTAAGACCGATGGCACACCTGCATGTCTTTCAGCCCATTAACCTTGACCGAAAGGTCTACAAGACATTTTACTTCACTAAGTTAGATTTAATTTAATTTTTTTTAGCTTTATGTGCTTGTTTGGATGATTTGCTGCGCTATTTAGCTATGCTTAGCTCTGCACAGCCATACATCAGACATGCACCTGACATGTAACAATAGAAACCAGATGGATTCAGTTTCTATTTTTATGTTTGTTTGCACAGTGTGCCACGTTATTTAGCTATGCTTAGCACTGAGCACTCATGTTTTCTGCAAAGATCATTCAACACCTATGAAACAAGATGATGCCGCTGCTGACAACTCTAGAATTCTGGATGCAAGTATTCAGTGATCTGAGGATTCAGTTTGTTTAGAAAGAAAGGAAGAAGTTCACAACAAATAACAAGGAATAAAAGAAACTGATTAATGACTGTAAAGGAAAGAATATACGCAGTAAAGAGGATTCTGCTTTGTTATGTAACACACAGGTTACAGGAAATTATGATATTTTTTCTATCAGAAAACCTTCAGTCTACAGAAAAAGGCATCATATTTCCAGTAGAGAAGGTAGAAAAAAGAGGCAAGGGGCAGGTGAAAAGGATGAAATCAAAACTGAGCGTGGAAGGATTGAAGAATATTACTGTAAGAAAAAAGAAGAGAAAGACAGATGTTGACTACATGGCTCAAGCTGTGGATTTACAATGCCAGCTGGATGAGAATTTAATATGCAATGAAAACACTGGAATTAATAAGACTCATAGTGATGAAGATCTATTCTTCATAACAATTGATAGAGCAGATATTACTGTATTAGAAGCTTAAGATTCTTCAGAGCTGGCCAGCAAAGATATTCTTGTAATTGGAGATTCAATTATTAGAGGAACTGATACTTATATTTGCAGAGATGATAATGAACATTGAATAGTGTTATGCTTGCCAGGAGTGAAAATAGAAGATGTGAGACAAGCCTTGGAATGCCTTAATGTAAGGAAGTATGGGTCTGTTTTTATTTATGTTGGTACAAATGATGTCACCAACAAAGATTCTCTGACTGTTAATCAGGAACTGACAGCCCTCCTAGATAGCATAGCTTGTTCTGGTTTAGGACGTATTTTTCACAAATCACCTATAGAAAAGATAGTCAGGTCACTGTGAATGAAAAGATTTTTTGAGTAAATACCTACATGAAAAAAATGTCCTGTTTTAAAAAAATGGAATTGTGTAGAGCATCCAAGCCTTGTTTTGGGCACACGTGTTCAGACAGGATGGTGTGCATTTATTTGTTGAGATCAGGGAAGATAATTTTTTGCAGCAGATATTTTGCAATATGACAAACACTAGGCAGGATTTTTGCCATGTTGAAAATTTAAAAGCCCACAGATAGCAACATTTGACGCCTCTCTTCTTCTTTTGGCTTTTCCCGGTTAGGGGTCACCACAGTGGATCACCTGTCCATTCATGACTGGCAGTGGAGTTTTACAGTGTCGAGTTGCCAGTCTGGCACCCAACCTTCCACAGAAGGCACACACATGCAAGCACTCATGCCTATGGCCAGTTTAGAGTGTCCAATCCACCTACAGCATGTCTTTGAGATGTGGGAGGAAACTGGAGCACCTGGAGGAAACCCACATGATCACAGGGAGGACATGCAGACTCCGCATAGAATGCACCCCAGCCGAGAATTGAACCAGAGAACTTCTTGCTGTGAGGCGGCAACGCTAACTGCTGCACCACCGTGGCTGCCCATATTTGATGCCTCTCTGATGGTTGTTAATGCTAGGAGCATTAATAAAGTTTTTTATTGGAAAATTTGCTACGTTCCCACAAGACTGATGTTGTTCTTTTTTGTGAAACATGGTTAAAGAACAATGACTAGAAGTCAGATCTGTCAGGGTAAAATGTTTTTACTGTAACAGACATTCTAACAAAAATCAGGTGGAGGTGTTATGATAGGGATTAAAGATAGCTATGAGACGTGATTATTACATGTTCAATGATAACAGCAACACTATAGACTCTGTAACTGTGACAATAAAGACAACCCTGGAACATATAACAATTGTTGGAGTGTACAGACTACCAAAGTCAAGTTCAGATGACCTAGAGGAATTTATATATTTCTTACATGAAACACAGGAGGAAAGAATAGTATTAGCTGGGGAATTAAATTTATCAGAAACAGACTGGAATAACATTGATTCTACAATGTTAGTAAGAAAATTATTAACAAAGTGTATGCAGGAACAATTGCTTCAGATTATAAAAAAAAATCTACCAGGGGGCCAAACATACTAGAAATTGTGTGTGTTCCCAAATAAATTACTGTAACTTCAAGTCAAGTTTTACCACCACTGAGGTGCAGTGATCATGGTGTTATAAAGGTTAATTTGTTGCTAGATAATTCTGCCAAACTGAAATCTAAGCCAATGCACAAAAGGTTAATTGCAAATTATATGGAAGCAAAACAGTCACTATGTAAAACTTACTGGAGTGAGGTGTTCAGTAGAAAAACTGCAGATGGAATGTGAAAAGTTTTGAAAGAGAAATTGAGTGCAAAAAAAAAAAATTTAACATCAGGATCTAGGCATACAACATCAGGTGGATATATTTCCATAAGAACAAGATATCTGATTAAGGTGTGAGACAAAAATATAAGAAATGGAAGAGATGTCGAACTACAACTTTGAAAACTGAAATAAACAACCTGGCAAACAGATAAAGCATAGTGTGAGCCAAAATCAAGAACATTTTGAAGAAATTTTATATAAGGATATTGAGCATAATAGGAAACCTTTTTATAGATACATAAGATGTGGAAGTTGTAAAGACACACAGATTGATAAATTGTGTGCAGATTCTAAAATGTATTCTCAGACACAACAGATTATATATATATTTACAAAATCTCATGCAAAACAGTTTGGATCCACAAAAGGGGTGGTAAGTTGTTCTAGTGATATCCAGTTAACCCCAGATACTGGAATCAAATTAGATTATATTGAAAAAGAACAGCAGAAAGTGGATCCAAACAAAGCACAGGGAGGAGATGGAATTAGTAACAATGACCTGAGAACACTTCAGAAAGAACTTACAGTACCATTATATTTATTATTCACCAGGTCATATAAATATGGAGAGACATACGTTTATTAAACCGATTTTTATGGGAAAGGGGAGTAGGACAAACCCAGAGGCATACAGATTTAAGTCTACTTTCATGTTGTGGAAAAATAATGGAAAAGGTAATATTGGATTAGCTATTGTCAAAACTGGATAGGTTGGGACTTGAAACCATATATCAGCATGCATATGTTGAAAATAGATCTATTACCACCTGTAACATGATGTTCTATAACAATATAATAACAGCTATGAATGAAAAATTGTGCTGTGAAGTAATTTATATAGATTTAACTTCAGCATTTGACAGGGTCATGGACATAACACTGATCAGTAAATTAGTACAACTAGGTATCGATGTACTCTTGATAAGATGGATAGCTACATGGCTTACATATAAGACATGGCAAGTATCATACAGCAACTGGACAGGCGAAATCTTAGGTTATAGTCAGGGTGTCCCACAAGGCTCTGCCCAAGGCCCTTACTTGTTTAGATTGCATCTTTCAGACCTAACTTTTTCATCTGAGGTGTTCTACAGTCTATATGCAGACGACCTAAAATTGGGTAAACAAATTACATGTGTTACAGATAAGGCATGTCTGCAAAATAATTTGACTAAATTACCCATTTGGGCACAGGAGAATAATATGTTGATAAATACATCAAAAACTAAGCATATGAGATTTGGTAGGCAATCAAAAATAATGAAGTCATTGTTTGTTGGTTACATTGGATCCAAACTTGAGTATGGAATAACAATATGGAAACCCTATAAGAAAACAAGCATGAATAAAGTACAGCGGAAATATACTAAGGGCATCCATAGATGTGAGAATTTAAGTTATTATGACAGACTAAAAAACTTGTATAGTGTCTCTTACAGATATCTAAGAGGAGGTCTTATTCAGGTATATAGGTCATTTAGAGACAACTACCTCTGGGAATGTTTGGGGTTAACAAAAAGTACTAGAAAATCATCAGACACATTATGTAGGAGATTCTAGAGGAATGAGAAGTGTATTAATTGGTTCTCTGACAGAGTAGTTGATGCGTGGAACAGACTATCAAATTACATTAAAGCAAGTACTAGTTTAGATACTTTTAAGAGCAGCCTGACTACTTATTATGGGAACATGCGTTTTGGTATATTGGCAAGCCAGAAGGGCATTAATGCCCATACTTGAAATATTTGTTTGTATGTATGCATTAGACATCTGCTAGACATCTAAAAATAGAAACTGGATGTATTTAATTGTTGTAGTTCTGCCATGCATACATGCAAACCCATGCAGCAAAGCTGCACTATGCTTATAGTGGCACCTTCACAGTATATCTGAGGATACATGAATTCCCTTCACTATTCCATTGGCTAGATAGGCTAAGTCATGATCTCCAGTGCAGTGTGTCTTGGGTTTGAGTCCTGGTCAGTAATACCTTTTACATGTACTGCTGTGAAACTGTGTCAGGTCACTGAAACATTGGTTCACTTTAAATTCAATTGTTAAATTTTAAAAAATCGCACAATGCTATGCATCGCTTAAAATTGGTCAATGGTCTTTTCATGTTTGCACATTGCAAAGCTTCACTTAAACATGGGTTGTGCACATTTGCATGATGCTAAGCAATGTGGTACATTTTCAAGTTACAATATGAAGCACAAAGGTGGGAATGCATCTTATTTAAAGGCAATAGGTGAGACTTTCACATTATTCCTTGTAGCCTGATCTTGAGTATAGATATGGCTGTAGTCAGGGAAGGTGTGAACTTTAGGCAAAATGGCAGGGTGTGCAGGAGTCTAGAGCTTTCATTGGACACTTGGTAGAGCACTATGGACCCCAGCTGTTTTAGGGTAACTATCAGGGATCAGATAGTTTGGCCAGGGAACCAACCAGTGCAACTGGTTTCCCCAGCACTGGTGAGCAGTGTCATCACCATTATGAAAACTCTATTGAATGAAGAGTGGAACCTTCGATCACTGGATCCAAGAGGCATGGGCAGGGAACACCGCACAGATGTGTAAGTATGTTTTCTAGTAATTTATAAATATACAACTTCAATCTGTGCAAAACTGGTATACATAGTAGTCTTCTTCTCTTGCCACAGCTGCAGAAGACAGGGCTTGCAATGTGTGGCCCCATGCAAGGCATTTGGCCAGGATGAGGCAAGTATGTGGTATGTAAGAAAATCAATAAAGTAATAAATTAATCCATAACTTAATTATAAAATAAAGTAAATACAGATATTGCAATCTTAACAGTCATGTATGAAGTACCTGGGACATCACAGACTTTCATTAATATGTTCATAGGTTCATAGATGTGTACTAGGGTAATGGCCCTAAAGCGTTTACAAGCCTAGACCAAAAAAATTGCCCAGGCAGTGTGCCACCCGATGTTAGTTCACAGTGTTCCTATCCAGTAGGCCAACTGGATTGATCCCTGGCGTGATCTTTCTGTTACCCATCTACTCGTCAAGATTTCTCTTGAAGAGCGCCAGTGAGGTGCTCTGTTTGACATGAATGGGAAGCTTATTCCAGAGTATGGCCAGTCTTTGGGAGATTAACCTGTCCCTCCAGCATATTCTGTTAATTGTGCTAATGAGGTTGTGATCTCTGGAGCGCGTGGCATGGGGGGATTAGGTTTTCTTTAGGTGTAGCATTTCAAGTAGATCTGGGTCAGACATGGCTTTGTAAGTCAAGCAAAGATCACCTCTAAGTAGACAATAAGAGACTGAGAACAGCTGAAGCTTCTTATGTCTGTCTATGTAGGACATGCGTTTAAGGTCTCGGATCCTTTTTGTGAGGTACTTTTGTGACCTCTCCAGCTGTTGTAGTTGTCTGGTCAGGTACATGCCAAACAGGGCATTATATTTGATGACTGGTCTAATGAGTGATGAGTAGAGAGGATGATGACCTCTTTCTTCCTGGAAGCAAAACCTTTGGTTATAAGATGTGCCACATAAAAGGAATTTCTGACCACAGAGGAAATGTGGTGGTTGAATGTGAGGTGGCTATCTACCTGGGTGCCCAGCTCTCTTATGGCCCCTTCAGTGTTCAGTTAGCTCCCATAAATGTGGTAATTTTCGGGAACTGAGTTTTTTCCAAAGGGGATTGTGATGCCCATGCACTGGCACAGTAATCAAGGAGCCTCAATCCCCACCACTAGCACCAGTGAGGGGCACGCACATTGGGGGGATAATAAGTACACAGACAGTAAAGTACAATTTCCCTTAAGAGCACACAGAGATCACAGTCAGTCTGGGGCTGTTTTCTCCCTTTCTCTCCAGATCCCCAATAAGACTCCCCACTGACACAGCTATAGGGTCCAGATCTCAGCCTATTGGTCAAGCTAAAACCTCCAGCACCCTCTCAGTCCAACCCAGTGCTTTGTGTCCCTGCTCAAATAGCTGACACACATGCAGACTTTAAGATTTGATTTATATGCAAACACTGAAAAAACAACAAAAAAAGCTCTGTGGCACCCGAACAAAACTGCAGTTATATGCAATTATATGCAAACACACCAGAAACTCCTGGGGAAGGCTGGCACAGTTTCTCCAGCTGTGCCTCCTTTCTGCCCAGACTATAAGGTAGAACCAACTGCCACCAACAACTAATATCAGCTACTATAAGGCCCTTCCCAAAGGGTGACCAATTTCACTGTGTAATGTTACTGTTATCCAAATAGTGTGACCCAGGGCTAAGGCTGTTCTGGAGTGGCTTAGTACAGTATCACCAAATACATGCAAGTACTCAAGAGCTTAAATTAGCTCTACAGAAAACAGCCACAGTTGAAAGGTTTAAAAAATGTAATAATAAATAATAAAAACACAAGACAATACTCATCAATTCAACACAATGACAATAAAGAGTTCAAAAACCACAGGAAAATGCTTTAAAACAATACTGTAGGATAGTCTGACATAAATATAGTAAATAGCTAGACTAACCTGGCTATATTCTATCTATCTGTAAGAGAAATACTACATTCTAAATACTACTTACATATAGATCAAAACAAGTGCTGGTGACTGGAATGTTTTCAGATCCAAGACAAGATACAAAATGCTATTTTTTCTTTCTGTCCTTAAATTGATAAAACACAGTACTGCTGAGTCATTTCAGATTACATCATTCTTGACACTTCTCTGATTTAGTTTCCCAGGCTCACAGAACTTAGAATTTTAACATTTCTTTTTGTAATCTGCACCTTCAGGAAGCCACAGCAATAAAATACATTTTACATGTAAAACATAGTAATTATCTCTTGTCTTAAAACAATAGAAAGAATTTCCAGTCCAGACATCCTGTAACCAAGCTTGAGATCAAACAGTCATAACATGTTTCACTTATCAACTTTCTTCCAGCAGGGTGCACTGAGGTTACATTTTTAAGCTCAGAAAATAACACAAGTTTCTTATATTTGATACACCAGCCTCTGGATCATGTTAATATTTACAATGACAGAATTATTTACAAAATTCTATCTAACTAGGCTGGCAGCATTCACAGGGATGATACCACATGTTTTGCTTTAAGCTTCAGGCCATGGTTCTGACACCAGTCATTGGTCTCAGAGAGGCCCTTTTGTAGGATGTCTGCATCACTTGGGGAGTTGATAATGACTCCTAGCTTGCATTTGTCAGTGAACTTGGTCAGCCAGAGTCCTTCTGTGTTGGCCTGGACTTCTGAGAAGTAGATGCCAAACAGAAGAGGGCCCAGGACCAAGGCCTGTGTGACTACACTTGTGTCATGTCAACAGTCTGACTTGGAATCTGCAATTTTCACTCTGTAGGGCCTGTCTGTAAGTCAATTTGCAACCCACCTAGTGATGTAAGGATTGATGCCTAGTTTGCTGAGTTTATCAATGATACCTGAGTGGAGAATGGCATCAAAGGCCTTAGCCAAGTCGAGGTAGGCTGTTTGCACTGCCTTATCCTCATCCACAGCCTTGGTGACTGCCTTGAAGACATCAACCAGGTTCAGCAGACAGGATCTCCCCTTGACAAAGACAAACTGTGTGGGGTCAAGAGTTTGGAGGTTGCCTATATCTTTGTTAAGCAGGTTCACAATGATGTGCTCCATAGCTTTGCATACCAGGCTCATCAGGCTAATGGTGCGATAGTTCCAGGGTCTGTAGTTGCTCCCCTTTTATGGAGCAGGATGACTGTAGTAGTGCACCATTCATTAGGGACATAGCCTGAGTAAGGCTGTGAGTGAACAGGGCACACAAATGTAGTGTCAGTTCATTTTGTAGCTCATGTAGGATGCAGCCGAGGATATTATCAGGTCCCATGGATGCTGTATTCTTGGCTTTGGATAATGCAGCTTTTACCTGTGCCACAGAAATGGTGGGTACCAGGCTTTCTACTGGTATTGTGATAGGGCCCTTGGGGGAGAGTGGTAAATATGGCACTGAATCTGTCAGCCACTGTGTTGGCTATATCTGTTGGCTCAGTATAGGATGTGCCATTGTGCAATAACTCAGAACAAATCTGGGTATTGCCTTGGACATTTTTGATATAGCTATAGAGGGCTTTGTGGTTGGTTTTGGTGTCAGCCACAATTCTGCCTTCATAACTCACTTTAGCGGATTTGATAAGGGAACTCAGCTTTTTGTTGAGACTGATGATGGGTTTCCAGTCTTGAGACTTCATTTTTTTTCTGCAAAAGTTTCTTCCTTCTGTTGTAGAGTTCATTGATGGCTGGGGACCACCAGATCGGTTTCCGTTTTTTGGAGGAGAGAGTCTTAGTTCTATTTGGTATGACAAGGTCCATGCATTTGTGTACATGCTCGTACAGTGCATTGGTGTATGATTTGGCAGTTATGCGGGTATTTTCCATTGGCATGGATGCCGAGAAGTTAGCTGCCTCTGTTTTTAGGAGTCCAAAGTCGGCTTTAGAGACGTTTTTCAGGGTGATCAGCTTAGTAGGGGGTCTAGGTGAGATGGGGATTTCCATAGTGATCAATTTGTGATCAAATTTAACCAGGGAGGAATTGACTATAGGTGGGGAGCAATGGTTTCCCATGTTGGTGATAACCAGGTTGAGGATGTTGTTTCCTCTAGTGGGGGTCAGAATGAGCTGGTCCAGGGCATTGGAATTGATAAATTCCAGAAAGTGTTGGGCCTGTACATTGGTACTTAAATAGTTTTCCCAGTTGATGGAAGGGTAGTTGAAGTCACCCATTATGAGAGTACTGGCTTGGACCTTGATTAATTCCAGGGTGCTTAGGAACTTGGAGTGAGAGTCTAGGGACATGTTTGGGGTTCTGTAGCAGGCTATGACTTGTATCGCTGTCTTACCCAGTGTTAGTTGTACCTGTAGTATCTTGGATGCATTATGGTGGGCTACCAGTCTAAAGGTGTGCATATCCTTTAAGAACATGGAGACATCACCACCTTTGGAGCTTCCAGCCGTATTCTGTGGCCAAAAGATATGGAATGAGTTGTAGCCTGCTTTCTGCCTCTTTAAATCAGGTCTCAGTTACAGCACAGATGTTGACATTCTCCATTTTGAGGAGAGTTTCAAACAAGTGCATTTTGAGATTTAGACTTCTAGCATTGAGCAGCATGACCCTCAGACTGCATTTGTTTGTAGCTGTTACAGTGGAATTTTACTCTTTGGAACACTGCCTAAAAAGGCAATATAGGTGTGGCAAGAGCTTTAGAATCCCAGGGGTGACAGATGCAGGCCGTATTAGTACATATCTGAACTGGCAAAGTAAGTTAAAGCAAGTAAGCATATAGTACTCTGTAGCATAACTTCCCACCATTAGTTAATGTTTTGGAATACCCAGATTAAGAGTCAATGTTGTAGTCTGCTCATTGTCTGAAATATACTATAGATTGCAGTCAATAAATAACTATGGTAAACATGTAATTTAGTAGAAGTCCTAGATAGCTATCCATGTGTACACATGCAAGATTTGAAACAATAAAATGTAAAAGGAGATGGTGCTCTGATAATTTTTTATTCAGATAGAATGTTCAGCATTGCTGTAGTCACTGCTTATGGGTTCTAATCCCACACCAGCCAACTGAGAAATTGTGCAAGTTTCAATACTATTCTAGCATTTCATCAATAAAACATAACTATACTTGCATGTGAAGTGCACACCCATATACCTCTGCCATGACTGTTCACCTGTCAATTGTAATCAGTGTACATGGACATACCTCTAAACTGTCACAATTTTTGCAGAATGTACTGAATATTGCCTCATATGTCTGCTCTGCTTGGTTTATGATCTTGTTTTCCTGGCCAGTCTCTGCCACATTGCTGAGGATCAATGCCAGAAAAAATGTCCGTCCTCTGATTTGCAGATATATGCCATCATTCAAAATGCAATTTAATGACAAATCTCATATCAGAACACCTTGCTTCTATTGTAAGAGCACACTATATAAGAATGTTCCCTGTTGTGCTTTTGTACCACCATTATGTGGCTTGGCCCATAACATCCTGTGCTACGAGGTTGAGAGGTATGTACATGGAATATCATATATACAATATAAGTGTCTTTGAATGATTCTTGAATGAATGCAGTATAATCTGAACTATAGTGTGTAAGTAACAGGGTAGTATTTCAAATAATAAACATCATAGCAGTCAGTGGTCCCACAAGTGAAATCTAACATATCTAAAAGTATGTAATTGTAGTATGTTTAGTTATAACATCTATGAAGTTACTAATGTTCTTCTTTTCTCTCACCCCAACCCTTCTCTTTTTTTTATTTATTTAATCAATATACTTATGATTACCATTTGCTATTATTGCATTAATTGTTATTACCTCTTATGATGGCCTTATGTATAATTTAATATTGCTTTGCTGTTAAAAAAAATCATTTACATTATTTATTGTGTTCCTAATTATATTATTTTCAGTTTGTTTCCATTACTCACTATTGTTTTCTCTTATGTTATTAATTACATTTGTTTGGGTTATGTTCATTTTTCCTTTATGTTTTTATTTCATTTACCACAGCATGACAAGTTAGACTAGTTCCCGGTAAGCCACCTACCTTGGCTCCCCCAGCTGAGGCACCAGGGCCCAACATGTCTGGGCTGCAGACTGGTGGCACCCCCTCTGCTGCCCCTGCACTACCTGTCCACAGCTGCTCCTATCACTGACTGTAACTCAATCTGTTAAATGCTTTGAAAACATTTATTTATGGTTCACATGGTCCTGGTTTCAAATCTGTGTCTGGCATTTAAAATGCATGTATGTGTACATCACCATTACAAATTGTGATAGGTATGACTGTTTCATCACCTATTCACCCACCCAAAGCAGTACAGATGTAATGTCTGCTTCTAAGTAATGGAAATCAAAGGCCTGCAGATAGGAACACATTTTAACTATTGCTATTACAATCCTAGAAAGTGCCTGTAATGTCAGGTTATGCATTAGCATGAATTCCCAGAGAAATCTGAAGCATGTATTTCATATTTGGCCTAGTAATATCAGACTACAGTCCACAATGATTTGCCAGTGATATTACAGACATGCACAGCTGCACAAGTAACATACATATATGGAGATCATGCCAGAAGCAAGGGTTGCCAGCACATGCATTCAGGATGACTACCATGACATAACACATGACTTGACATTGATATAATGGTTAATGTCCCTCCTACCTTGTTCTAGGACACACCAAGCAGGTTGCCTTTTACTCTCTTAATGATACATTTGGCTAACATACTTACCTTAAACACATACCTTAATTCCAGTGGGATGCGTTTCCTCAGTCTTGTTCTGGCTCTTTATCATGCCTGCCACAGATATCATAGTTACTCTTCTGTGTTTTCTCTGTATATGCATATTGCTAGCAGCAGCAGCTTCAGCCTGTAGCACACACCTGTATGTAAAATGTAGCTGCTGCATTGTATCTGTGTTGATATTGTATTTTTACCATACTAATTTTCACCCCAACATATCAGAAAGGTGATGGAATCTACACTGAGGCCTTATATCGTGTTAAGTAGTTGCATGGGATTGGCAGTTTATACTGCAAATCAGCTGTGTAGGCTGCATTTAGCATTTCTGCACCACAGATTGGTTCAGATGAAATCAACTGCTAATGACAGCCTTCATAAAAAAGCAAACTTCTAGCTAGGCAAACCAGTGTGATTGAGAGTTTCTTCCGATGTCTAACTCAGTGACACATTACTTGTATAGCAGTATTTTTCAACAGAGGAGTTTTGTACTCTATCAGGTATGTAACCATTTTGTTTCCAACATGATGCATATGTTTGAATATACTTAGGGAGAATGGGGATTACATCAGTAACCCTTTGTTAGAACTGTACTGATGACATGCCATTGATCTACAGCCCTGTTACACGTACAGAGGATGTAGAGTACAGCAAGGGTATAATGCTGTGAGATAATGTGATACACAGGTCTCCTGGCTGCTTCCTTTGATAGCAGCTGTTATAATACTCTGCTGTTTTGTTGGCGCTATTGTTATAAATATTATTTGGAAGTATCTGTAGGTGGATTGGACACTCTAAATTGGCCCTAGGCATGAGTGTGTGCATGTGTGTGCCTTCTGAGAAAGTTGGGCGCCGGGCTGGCAACTCGACACCGTAAAACTCCACTGCCAATCATGAGTGGACAGGTGATCTGCTGTGGCGACCCCTAACTGGGAAAAGCCAAAAGAAGAAAAAGATTATTTGGGAGTATTATTCCTGCTATGGGACACACTACAATGGACTTATGTGTTGGGTGTGTGAGCATATATGAGTACCTGTCATGGCACAAACATGAATATGTCACTATTGCTACAGTCCTAGTTGCATCCACACCCTTTGTATTTTTTGGCACACTGTTGAATATAAGATGTGTAATCAAGTGGTGAATACTGCCAGCTTTCTTTTACTGCTGTATGTATACATAGTTTACTCATATTATGTGATCCTTACATGTGTTCTCGTGTCTTGTATTTCAAGGAACGTTATGTATGCATGTCACAGGCCACCATTTTCTGATGTGGAAATCAACCTCATCATTGAGGCTTTGCAACAAAATTACCAGGTCATGCTGTCCCAAGTGAGGGAAAATCGGTCAGAACATGTAGCTCTGTAAGATGAACTGGTGCATAACATCAATGCTATAGCTTATCAAAATTGTACCTATGAGCAGGTGCGACACTGTGCCATGGATATTATAAATGCAGCACAAATACATGCAGCTGATGTGGCCAGGGATCATCAGATCTCTGGTGGTGAGCCTGCAGCAGAAGCTCCCCTCACAGCCGGGTCTACATTAGATCAATGAACACTTAAAAAAACGATCAGTGATTGATCAAACTTATGTAAGTGAAAGCTTATAATATCGAAGCAACAGAAACCTGAATTTTTTCCTAGGGAAAGAATTTGGTTGTCCGTTTCTGTTGCTTTGGTATTTTCAGTGCTGTGGTGGAAAGTTATGGGTTGGGTTCAAGTAAGTGTGCGATTGTGTGAATGTGAGTGTTAGGGCGGGTTAGGTGAGTTAGGATGCGGGTTAGGTATGTGGGCGATTGTGTGGACATGAGGGTTAGGGCGGGTTAGGTGAGTTAGGGTTAGGGAGCAGGTGAGGTGAGTGAGCGACAGTGACAGACCTTAGGGTTAGGGTTAAGGTAAGTGGATAGTTAGTGGTGTGTGTATAGTTTAGTGTAGGGTTAGGTGTCAGATTTTAGGTGTATGTGTGTGGATTGCTGTTTGTTTGGTGTGCTTGTATTGTGTGTATGCATTTTGGAACAGCGATTGTTTTCCCTAGAAAAAAAATCGCTGTTCTGACAGTTCAAGATTGTAAGCTTTCACTTACATAAGTTTGATCAATTACCATTCGCTTTTTTAAGCATGCTGTGATCTAATATAGACCCTCACAGCCAGAGAATAATTCCTGGCAAACCTTGTAACACAGGACAGCTCCTAGACATCCATCAGCCAATATGTTATGGATGTGGTTGCCACCCGTTACTCTCAAGAGGAACATCCAGGTATGCTTAGTTTGATCTGCAGTAGAATACTGTTGCATTCTTCCTGTCAAGGGGTATATAGTTTTACATGGGTATTAGTTGTTTTTTTGGGGGTAATTAAATTAGCTGCAGTTTTAAGCTCATGTAGAGATTGTCACCCACATACCTTTTAACATAGCAGTTATTGTAGATGTCAGATTTTTGGACAAATTACCCATTATACTTTAACATGTGATGCTGTTGCCATTACCCCTGCCTTACATTATTTCAGGACCATCGGGAACTGGAAGATGCCATGCTCCTGCTGTTGGTAAGCAGAAAAATGTTCTGTCAGAGATGTAGATATATTTCAATTTATTAGCTAAATGTCATCCCAGGCCTGCTGCCTGGATTGGTGTACTGCCTGCATGATTGTCAACTGTACAGATATTTTCTGAATGTCTACAGAGTAGACCCATACCTCTGGCTTGTAGGTATTACCATAGTGATTGCTTTGAACGTATTGTCAGGACATTACTGATTGCCATAACTGTCAATTGTGCAGAATTTTGCAGAATGTCCATAGTGTACATAATGTATTTTTTGCTCATACAGTTCTAGTTTACTGAATATTTATTTCCAAATAATTACAGATTGGGGTTAGAAAATAATGTCCAAATGTCCTATTCTGTGAGGTTGGGAGGTATACAAGTTTGTAAGTGACAGCAGTGCAGGCAGTTTAACATATATTGCACCATAGCACTGCAGAGCATAGTAATGCAGGTATTAATGTATCGCTTCTTCCTTTTTATCACAGGTGACCTGAATATTGGTCTTTGTCCATTACACCACCTGATGTTAGTGTCACTTCAAACTCTGATGATGATGGTGGCCAAATTGAGGCACAGCTGGAGGTTGCAGGGATTGAATTAGACAAAGAGGTTGATGTCCCTCATTCACCCTCATTATCACCGTACACAGCTGGTATGCATACCCAGTCCCCTGACACCACAGATATTGGACTGTCAGAGGGTCGTGACACTGAACAGGGAAGTGTGGCTACTGTGGCTTCAGTGACTGCTGACACTGTTCATAGCCAAACTGTTGGCAAGGTTCCACACAGGTGGATTGATAGGGGTGCTCATAGGTGGCTTGCTGTCTCTCCACCACCTGTTGCAGGTGTCTCATCATGGGTCACTCACCATATGTTTTGGGCTATCATGAAGGCACAGGCACATTCAGAAAGTAACTCCTGACAAATGCTCAGGGTTATGTATGTAGCACAGTCTGACATTCATGACTGCCTCCATAGTGTTGCTATTACCCTGGATTGGTTGACTGACGCAGTGGACAGAGGTAGGTCTGAGACAGATCAGACACTATCTGTCTTAGTACGCACATTGTCTGTGATGGAATGTCTGACTGGAGTTGAGCATCAGCCTCATGGGCATACATCAACAACTACATCTGCTGAGAGTACAGGTGGCCATGCACAATCATGGTCCCATTGTGGCAGTACATCCAGCACTCCAGAGGGGAGTATACTGTTTATATCAAGATGTAGCAGGCCATGGCTTCATGGTCCTGGGTGTTCCTGTGCAGGTTACATGACCAGCAGACATCAGTCACCCTCAGGTAGTAGCAAAGCATCTGACCTTGGGAGTGGAGGTGCCAGTGCAACTAATGGCAGAGCCAATTCTCATGTTCAGGGGTGGAAACAATGAACTGTCAGCTCTACAATGCATGGCTCACAGCTGTCCAACATACAGATATGTAGTATTATCACTGAGCTTGGCTGTGTTCATGCAGACAAACACACCAATGTCACACTGAGGGTACCTGCAGACATACACGCAACATTTCCATGGTCCATTTTACCTGGTTCCCTTCCTGACTCACACAAATATGTGACAACCTATTGAGTCAGCCTAGGCCTCCTGCATCCCCACACAACACCCTGTGCATGTGATGATAATTGTGCTACATCCCTATCTTCTTTTTCATGGCTGCAGGGACATAAAGCTATGAGTCTGATGCACAGGGTGAGTATCTACATTAGTATGAATTCCTTTCATCCACTGGTACTGTTGACATGCTACTTGTACTGGCCATTTACAGATATTGTACTTTGCCATTTATAATGTGGCTAGCATAATAATCTGTGTGTGTTATGAGAGATGCTGTTGTAAGAGTCACACAGTGAAATGTGTCTCATGGAAATGTTTACATTTCACCTTCAGGATTGTGTAGGACACACCTATGGGTACACATCTACAATCAACCCATCAATGTCAGACCACAGGATTGAATGTCAGCACAGAAGACAAATGTCATTAGAAAGGTAATACAGGATAGGTTCACGGGTTCATAGATGTTTACTAGACTAACGAACACAAGGGCTTCTTTCAGCTTAGCCGTGCATCCCAAATCTCTGAAAAGGTCTGATATCCTTGATAAATGTAACCAGGGTTCTAGGAGATGAAACATTTGCAAGCAGAGGCCTAGGAGATGAAACATTTACAGTTTTCCTGTGTCCATTAGAGACACAGGTCCCAAACCAGGGATGATTGTCCTGTGCCCCATCCAATAGTGTAACTTGCACTTGATTTGCATTAGAGCAGAACTGTGCTTCACATGGATGGAGAGCCTGTACCATATAGGGTGTAGTCTCTGGGATACATACCTGTCTCTTCAGCACATCCTATTTATACCACAGACATGTTGTAGGTGTGCAGAAAGGGTTCTGCTGCTAGTTGTTTCATGGATATGCAGGAGGTCCACAGTGGGGGTCAGATAATGCCCTGTATTGCAGGCATACATTTCCCCTCCAAAGCCTGTAGGAGACAGATTACAGGGATAGGGCCTTCACGCAGTCTGCGTATGACATTTTACGTATGCCCTGTATTGGTTTAATGAAGAACACCTATGGATGTTAAAGTTGTTGGATATGCCTGGTTAGGTACATACCAAAGGTGTCATTGCACTCAATGATAGGTCTGATGAATGCTGAATACCTTGGACTTACATGCCACACCTTTGTTTATATATTGTGCAAAAAAAATGATTTCTCCAATACTGTAGACAGGTGACAGTCAAAGGCTAGATGACTATCTATGTGTGTCCCTAAATCCCTGACTACGGAGTTAACTGTTAGAGGTGTGCCATCAATATCATAGTTACCAGGGGTGGATGGCTTCCCAAAGGATAGTGCTGTGCATTTCTTGGCATTTAGTGTAAGTCCATGGCTTTGACACCAGTTGCATGTCTGTGTCAGCCCCTCCTGGAGCACATTTGTGTTAGTGTGGGATTCAATGACAACTCCTAATTTGCAATCATCTGCAAATTTAGTCATCCAGACACCACTGATAGTGGCCTTGACTTCAGAAAAGTAAATACCTAAAAGGAGTGGTCCAAGGAATGATTTGTGAGGGAGTCCACATATGACTGGCCTCTTTGTAGAGGTGGATTCCCCAGTGTAACGTCTTGCGTTCTGTCTGTGAGCCACTTGGGTATCCACTGACTGACATACTACTTTGTACCTAACATCTTGAGTTTGTCATCAATGCCTGATGAATTTATAGTGTCAAAAGCCTTGTCAGGGCATGGTAGGCAGTATGAACCATTTTCCCTCATCCATTGTTTTGGTTACCTTCTCAAATAGATCCACAAGGTTTGGTAGGTAAGATCTGCCCTTGACAAAACCAAACTGGGTTTAATCCAGTGTCTGGAGGTGTAGTACATCTGTACTGATCATTTCCATGATAATTATTTTCATGGTTTTACATATCGGACTAGTGAGACTTCTGGTTATGTAGTCTCCAGAGGCTGTAAATGGCCCGCCTTTGTGCAGAGCAATGACTGTTGCTGTTCTCCATTCATGAGGCATGAAGCCTGTTTGACGGCTTCAGTGAAATAGTAAGTCCAGAGGCCCTGAAAGCGCAGGGTTCATGCTGTTTAGAAGGCATGCTGGGATATTGTCTGGGCCCATTGATGCAGTATACTTGATCTTAAAGAGAGCATTAAGGACCAGTTCCATAGTGATAGTAGGGCTACTTATATTTGATGGTATTTCCTGAGGGAAGGTTGAGGGGGAGAGGGGGTAAAGTTGGGTCTCAATTTATTAGCCAGGAGATTTGATATATCTTCTGTCTCATTATGGGTGGCTCCATTTAAATTAAATGTGCACACAATAGTGTCTTGTCTTTGAGGTTGTGCACATAGCTAAAGTATACTTTGTGGTTGTCTTTGGCCTGGGAGTTTGAACTTGCCTCAAATCTGGCTTTGGTAGACTTCATTTGTCCTCTGATTTTTTATTTACTTTGATGAGCATGTTTTTATCCTGCTGTGTGCTGCACCTCTTATGTTTTGCCATGGGTTTAGTCATTCTGTTATACAGCCAATTGATTTTGTGATTCCACCAGGGTGGCTTGACTTTGAGTTAGCTTTGTACTTCTCCCTGGTGAGTACAGCTGCCTATATGCAGCTATTAAAATGCTCATACAGGGTTTCTGTGAACACTTCCGCATAGGTCACAGTGTTGTCAGTGTTTATGGGGGCTTGAGTGTTGGCGAGTTTATCACCTAATAGCTGGAGGTTAGCCTTAGGGTAGTTCCTGAATATTCCATATTCAGCTGGGGTTCCATGTTTTACTTTTAATTCAAAGGAGACCAATTTGTGTTCAGACTTACCAGGGAAGACATTACAGTAGGGGGTGTCCATGACTCTCCCAAATTGGAGAGGACCAGTTCCATAGTGATAGTAGGGCTACTTATATTTGATGGATTTCTACAAGCCACACCTCCTACTACTGCTATCCTATCCAATTCACAGTCTCACAGATTGTGTAACTTCCTTCACCACCACTATCTCACAACTATCTTATCATGTCTACAACTATCCTCCACTCACAACTTAAACTACCTATCACCTTCTTACTATTATTCCTTCTCATTACATCTCTAAAACACATATCCAAATACTATGGTCTACTACTCCATCTACTTCAAAACCATCTATTAAAGATATTGAAATTACAAGAAAGGAGGTGGAGTAGCTATCCTATATAAATCTAACCTGAAGCTTACTCTTCTTGACCTTGCTCTTACCCAAAACAATAATGTTCAAATTAATACTACTAAATCAATAAACATCATTTGTGCTTATCTGCCTCCAGGAAATAATATCCCCACATTAGAACAAAAACAACTAATTGATAGTGCCACTAGAATAAATAAAACAAGCAAACAATTTAATCCCCAAAGATTTCAAACAGAACCTCTCAACAAAGCCATAGAATATTTCAACTCAGCATTACCCAACAGACTATCAAACCTTTAGAGAGCTGAGAAACAAAACCAAAATGCTATTATTTCAGACAAAAGAACTACTATGTAGAACTAAAAGAACCAAAAAGGTTCTGGTCTACTATCAATCATCTACTTACCCCAGGTAAAATAGTAACACCTAACCCACAGAATCTAGACCCTGATAATCATACAAACACTAGCAAGCCATTTATCCCCTGATGCTTCCCATCTGATCTTAAGTAACACCAACAACGAGCTATAGCCTACCCTGTTTCGATCCTAATAAACAGATCCATAAAAGAAAGTGATTTTCCAGCAATCTGAAGATATCACACATCATACACTGTTATCTCCACTAGCTAAAATCATGGAAAAATGTATACACAAACAACTACTTAACCATCTCCTTCAAAATAACCTACTAGCAAACACTCAACATGGATTTAGATACTAACACAATAAACTGTAACCGTAATAATAACAAACTAACATGGTCAACCATAAACTTCTCCTACACATACTAAACTCACTTGCCTTGGATTTTTCCTCCTTAACGTGGTTCTCATCCTACCTTGAAAACCATCTGCTCTACTACCTATCTCCTTAGGAGTACCTCAAGGATCAATATTAGGTCCACTCTTATTCTCTATCTTTATTAATGATCTTCAATCATCTATCCATAACACTACAATATGCAGATGATTCTACCATCATCCCAATCTGAACTCCAGTCACAATGGTTCTCAAAAGATGTCTCCTTCTCAACTCCAAGAAAACAAAACTATTACTATTCTCACCTACCCACAAATCTCCTCAACTAAATTTTACTATTACTGCAGCTGACAATTCTCTTATCTTATTGATAATAATCTTAACTATGATTGTCATATCAATAACACTATAAAAGCAGTAAATAAAAGATAGGTTCACTGTACAGAATAAAACCCTTCCTTACTCCAGAAGCACGGACCACCTTAGCTCAATCACATCTTATCTCCACCCTACTGTATGCTTCCTCTATTTACACCAATCTCTAAAGGTAACCTGAAAAACTAACTACATCCTATCATAATATAGAAACAATTACAATGGTTAGAACTACCTAACAAGCTTATCTATCAACAACTCTTAATTACACATAACATTCTTTATCAACCAACAAAACACCAGCTCTCAGTAACCTCCTTACTAAAGATACAAGTCACCACAACTAGAATTACAAATTCAGCAGGTAACTGTCTATTTTCAAACAAATATGGAATAACCTTCCCCACACATTACCTCACTAGACTCCTTTCAACTTTTCAAAACAACTTCTATTACATCTTAACAACTTCTGGCTCTGCTCCTGTACCAATCCAGACTAAATTCAGCCATACCTCCAAAATCACTATCTTTCCTGCTATTTCAAATGACTAAATTACTGTACTGTTCTAATATGAATATATAGCTTAGGCTATTTGTTTTTTACCTGTTTTTTTTTTTCGCTGTATTTTCTACTACACTAAAATGTATGCATTGTTGCTTAAATGTTTAACCTTGTTTTAATTGTGGAGCTTTGCCTCCACTGAAAATGGAAATTATCCAGCTGGACTAGCCCGGTCAACAAATGTAAAATAAAATAAAAAAATAAATAAATAAAACAGTATGGTTGCACCCCTGGTTGGTGTATTGGCTATATTTTCCAGGGAGTTTGTGTTTACAAAATAAAGGAATATCTGTGTCTGTATGTTTGGTGTTGTATAGGATTCACAGTTAATAGTGGGATAATTAAAGTCACCCATGAATATGGTACTGGGTTGGATGGTTGGTGTTTCTAATAAGCTTAAATATATGGCATGCATTTCCTGGATCATAGACTGGAGCTTACAGCTTGCATGGAAGTAGTATTGGAGTTTGGCTATCGAGATTTGAACCTGGAGCAACTCAAGTGCATTGTCCCATCTGACCAGCCTTGAAGTATCTTTAGTTTTGATGTACATAGAGACACCTCCACCTTTAGTTCCTGCCTGTGAAGTAGCTGGTCTAAATGTGTGGAAGGCGTAATAACCTTGCACTGTTGGTGTGTTCTCCATGGCTTTAAGTCATGTGTCAGTGACGTGTTCTGAGAGCTCATATAAGTATCTATAAGTATAGTCTAGGGAGGTAGTTGCAGGTCATGTACTCTCACATGGACTATGACTGAGTCATATCACATGATCATAGGAAGTTAATAGCCCTAGGGCCCTTACAATCTTGGCTAAGTTCTACCCTTATTTCCATGATCAGCACCAATTGCCCCTGTCCAAGAGGGACACGGGTGGAACCTCCGGGGTGAATTTATGATTCCACATCCAATTATCCACATTGTGTTTGATGAGGACCAATGAGGTGCTCTGTTTGACCTGAAGTGGGAGTCCATTCTAAAAGTGTGGTAACCTCTGGGAGACAAATCCAACCTTCCAGCATGTTCTATTACTGTCACATACCATGTTAAGGTATTTAGAGTGAGTAGCCCATGTACCATTTGATTTGCAGATATGCAGCATTTACAATAAAGCCTGGTCAAAGATTGCCTTATATGCAAGGCATAGATCACCTCTGAATAGTCTGTATGAAAGAGAATAAAGTGACAGTGATTTCAGATGATCCACATAGGACAGATGCTGAAGACCTTGAATTACCCTTGTGAGGAACCTTTGTGGTCTCTCCAATTGCTGCAGGTGTTTGAAAAGATGCATACCAAAAGGGACACTGTATTCTATTATTGGCCTGATGAGGGGAGAGTACAGCAACATTATAACTTCTCTTATTTTCTGGATGCAATGGAGTTACTTATGAGATGAGCAATATAGAATGCTCTTCATACCCTTGTGGAGACACAGTGATCAAAGGTAAAGTTACTGTCAACCTGTCTGCCCAGGTCTCTCACCAGTGAGTGCATACTTAATATTTTGTTATTGATGCCACAGTTAGCAAGAAAATTGCACTTACTGACAGGGATGATAATACATTTTCTTTTGCATTGAGTTTAAATCCATGACTTTGGCATCAATCATTTGTGTGTGTAAGACCCTCTTGTAGAATGTTGACATTGTTTGGAGATTCTATGACTGCTCCCAGTATGCAGTCATCAGGAAACGTTGTCAGCCACAGACCCTTAGTTTTAGCTTATACTTTGGAGAACTAGATTCCAAACAGTAGAGGTGCCAGGACAGATCCCTGTGGAACACCACTGGCTACAGGTCTGCTGTTGGGGGTGAAGTCCCCTATTTTGACTATATGGGTTCTATCAGTGAGCCAGTTAGTGACCCATCTAATGATATAAGGGTTGATACCTAGTTGGGTGAGTTTGTCAATGATGTCTGAGTGGAAGATAGTGTGAAACACCTTGGCTAAGTCTAGGTAGGCTCTATGCACAGATTTCCCCTTGTCCAGGGCCTTGGTGACTATCTTGAAGAAGTCCACAATGTTTCACAGACATCATTTCAATTTGAAAAATCCAAACTGAGCAGGGGCAAGGGTTTTGAGACTAACTATATATTTGTTGATAAGGTCCATGATAACTCATTCCATGGCCTTGCAGATAAGGTAGTCAGGCTAATAGGTCTGTAGTTCCCTTAGTCAGTGGAAGCACCACCTTTGTGCAAGGGAATAATGGTGGTTGTTTTCCATTCATCTGTGATGAAGTCAGTGCTTAGACTATGACTGAAAAGATTACTTAATGGTGTTGCTCATTCTTGTAAGAGCCAATGTAGGATGCAGCCTGGGATGTTATTGGGTCCCATAGATTCTGTGTTTTTGGCCTTAGAGAGGGCATTAATGACTTGCTCTTTACAGATCCAAGATAGGGGACAGATACATGTGGTGGGGACATGGAGTGAAGTTTTAATAGAACCTGTCAGCTAACATGTTAGCTATGTCCACAGGCTCAGTATATGTGGTATCAGTATCATTAACTACCAGTTTGGCACAAATCCAGCCCTGTCCTTTTAGGTAATTGATGTAACTAAAGAATGCCTTATGGTTTTCCCAAGTTGAGGAATCTAATTTGGATTCATAGTTTGCTTTTGAGGACTTCACAAGAAGTCTTATTGGGTTGTTTAAGCTGAGCATGGAGTGTTTCCTGTTTTGGCTTCATTCCCCCTTACTCTTACACAGCAATGTCTTCCTCTTATTGTAAAGCCTATTAATGGCAGTTGTCCTCCAGGCAGGTTTGCTCTTCCTTGCAGAGCTTGTTTTGGTCTTATCAGGTATGGCTGAGTCAATGCAGTTAAACAGGTGTTTGTACAAAGCATTAGTGTAGAACTCGGCATAGTTGTCAATTCCATCTGAGGGGGGAGGTCCAGTACAGCTATTTATACCATCCCGTAAGAGGTAATGATGTGCTATGGAGAAGTGCTTTAGCTTCTTTGCTGCTGGGGGGGGGGGTGGCAGTGTGATAGTTACTTCGAATGAGACTGATTTGTGGCAGATCTCACTAGGAAAGACCACAGAGAGGGAGTGCTAGAGTGACCCCCGTACTGATAAGCACCAGATCCAGGATGTTGGCACCCCTTGTGGGAGTGTCAACTAGCAGGTCTAGTGCATTGGAGTTAACAAAGTTGAGGAACCTTTGGGCAACTGAATTACAGCACTAGTAATTTTCCCAGTAAATGGATGGGTAGTTAAAGTCGGCCAAAGCCAGGGTATTTGGATGTATCTTGATAGATTTAAGTAGATTCAAATAGGCAGAGTGGTTGTCCTGATTAACAGAGTGGTCCTATAACTGGCAATGACTCGAATAGGTGTCCTACCATCAGTTAATTCCATCTGAAATATTTCCAGGGAATCCTACTGTTTAACCAATCTGGAGGTATATTTATCTTTGAGGAATATCGATACACTGCCTCCTTTAGTTTTCATGCCTACAGTTTGTGGTCTAAATGTGTGGAATGAGCTGTAGCCCTATATGGTTGGGTTGCTCTCTACAGCTGTGAATCAGATCTCTGTGAAATGTGTAAGTCTTCCAAGTTCAGGACTCCTTCCAGTGAGTGCAGTTTCATGTTAAGACACATAGTGTTTAGCAGCATAACCTTGAGGTTGTTTTTATATGGAGTTTTCCCATCTCCAATTTTGTCCTTGAGACACTGCCTAAAAGGCCACTATGAAGGTGGCAAGAGCCTTGGCTAGTACCTAAAATCCCAGGGGTGACAGATGAAGACGATCTCTGGCAAAACATCGAGGTCTGTCGATCATTTAGTCCCAGGCTAACAGATTACTGTATACCCTTAGAATAACACGAGAAACTAAAGTAATTATTGAGGTCAATCATTTTATGTTTGTACTGAGGCATCATTCTAGGTGAAGGTAAAATGCTGCTTAAGGTTAGGGACATACCTGCTGAGACACATAGTCCGCGATCTCATTCATGCTTCTCTTCATATACTCCAGAGACGTACGACTCAAGTCATTCACACCAACATGGACTATGACAGAGTCACAACAATACCTGTTTTTGGGATACATATGTACATGTGTGATATGGTGGATCCTGGCACCTGAAAGACAGCTGACTGACTTTCTCCTTATCCAGCCTCATGAGAAAGACAACTGTGTGTCTCACAACAGAATCACTGAGTACTATTTTTTTAGTGTTTTGCCTTAAGGGTTTGACAGGTGAGTCACTGGTGCGAGAACTATTATGTGTGTTGTGTTCTGCAGTGGATGTATTATGTGTAACATGCTTATGCTTTTGTTTGGGAGGTCTCTGTACTGACTGGTGTGAGAGAGAGCATGTATTCCAGGCTGTTAACATAGTTGCAACTCTGACATGTTGAGTTTGTGTTACTTGTGATCCAATGACATGAGTACATGCATAATGTGGCATATCCTAGCCCCCGATAAGCAACTGACTGTGCCTTTCTCCTTACTCAGCTCAGAGAGAGGGTCATCAGTGTGTCTCACAATGGAATCTGCAATGACTAGAATGTTGCATTGTGTGTTGGCTTGTCTTATCGTCTTATGAGTTGAGCCTCCATGTAATGTAGCTGTATGTGTCGATATGTGTGTTGTTTTTACAGAGTGCATTTGGGGCTGCTGAGGGTATTTGTTATCTGCGCTTTGTCTATGAGGTCTTTGTGATTTATGAAGGTTACATTTCAGTGCCTCAGCATATGTGTGCTTTGAAATGTGTGTGATGGGTGCAGAGTGGTGTGTGTACTACTGACTACCTTATTAACATTAGTATTGTCATGTGAGAGCTTCTGTATAGACCCTACATTTCCTCAGGATGCCCATATCCCCCAAGGTGATAATGGTCACAGTGGTAAAGTTCATATCAAAGGCAACAGACCATTTTTATTGATTAAACTGTTGTATTGAGAATATCAGTCAATGGCATGAGTATCTGTTTTGCAGCTATGGAGACAGTGCTTGTCACTGCAAGCTAGTTCTACTGTGTGCATCTCGGTATTGGAGTAAATTCCATCATGCTTTCCTAGGAAAAATGTTACTCAAGTTGTCTGATTCTATACAGAACACTGCCAAACACTCGAGGGGAAACTAGGACATATACCCTGAAAAGTTAAGGATGGAGTATTTAGGCAGTTATTCTGAAAATGGAAACAAATCAAGCAGGGCTTACTGAAGACAAAGAATTACCTTGTGAAGAATGCTGAAAAGAGGGGAGTCACATGAATGGCTACTACTTGGCTACTAATAATGCTAGTCTCACAATGGCCTCACTCTGCTGGGATACAATGCTCCTTTTTTTTTCCACTCACCAAAAGCAAAGCTTTAGCACCAATCCCAAGATAAGAAGTAGGCCACAGCCTGTTTGTTGATCCACACACTTTCCCCAGATGATGCAAGAGTCTGTAGGCTTGTTGTAGCCTTTTCCAGTTAGATGCCTTGAATAGCAACCAGAACAATTGGCTCAGTTTTTCATGTATTATGCCTTGGGTTCTCAGGTTCCTAGGATTAGACTTGGATACTGACCTGGTGGTGATTAGGAGTATAGCTCCTGCATCACAATATAATGTTCAATGTTAGGTGACATAGATGTCCAAAGTTGGTCTAGCTAGGTCCACAGCAACAATGATCTATGTTAGGTAACAGTTTCACAGCAAATCATGCAGCCTGGCCTTCATCAGCTTAATGGAGATGATCTGCTTGACATGGATGTGAGACGTACTGCAGAGGAGTAGCCACCTTTGGGAGATGTTCCTGTCCCTCCAGCACCGGCATGTCCTAGGTTTGTCATAATGTAGATTTAGGTTTCCAGAACACAAAACTGTAGTTCCACATTATTTAATTCAACATCCATTTGCTGTCTAGTTGCTTGACAGGCATTGTAGCTTTGCAAGGCCAAAGTACTTACTGCAAAGCTGAACAAGTTTTCTCTGCATGCACAGACATCCACATCTTCACTGCAAAGAGTGCTAACAGAGAGTGTGTGTTTAAGACTATGAATCCCAACAGTGTAGCTGCATGACCCTTACTTTGCGGGAGCTGTACATTGTCATATACATAAGTATGGCATTGCAACCCTGCCTAACAACAGGATTATGGTTCATGCAAGTGGCACATGCCTGACAAAGCAGTATACTCAAGTCTACCATGTTACCCCACACTGTCAGGTACTGTTTGACTTTAGAATGACACCATAAAGGTAATAACATCTTACATTTAAGCATCTGTCAGGCCACTGCCAAACCACAAGCAATAATCTATTGCTAATGGCATTAGCAGTCTCTGTTGAAGAGATATGGACAGCGTCCCCAACCCTCTACTCCTAGTCCACATAAACACTATGTGTGAGAGATGCAGCTATACTAAGAACCTTGAATCCATGCTCTCTCTCACACACCAGTCAGTACATATGACAATGAGCGGGTTGCAAGCATGCATACCTCATCTCCTACTCCACCCAAACCCACATCACACATACCTACATATATGAAATTCCTTACCAGAAACATACCTAAACACCAGAGACCTCCTAAACACAATCACAAGCATGCTACACATAATACTTCCTCTGCAGAACATATTACACATAATAGCTCATGCACCAGTGTCTCCCCCGGTCAAACACCTAGGACAAAACACAAAATCAAACATATAGGGATTCCATCGTGGGACAGACTGATGTCCCTCTCACCAGGCTGGATAAGGAAAAGGTCATGGTCAGCTGTGTGTCAGGTGCCAGGATAAGCCATATCACACATGCACTCAAGTTGTTCAACAACAGGTTCTGTTATGACTCTGTCATAGTCCATGTTAGTGTGAATGCCTTGAGACGTACCTCTCTGGACAGTATAAAGAGAGACATGACTAAGCTCCCAGACTATGTGTCTCAAGCAGATATGTCCCCAACCTTAAGCAACATTTTACCTTCACCTAGAATGATGCTTCAATACAAACAGAAAATGATTGACTTCAATCATTGGCTTAGCTTCTGGTGTCATTCTAAGGGAATCCACTACCTGTCAACCTAGGATGACATGATCGACAGACCTCAATACTTTGCCAGATATGCTCATCATCTGTCACCCCTGGGATTTCAGCTACTGGCTAAGGCTCTTGCCACCCCCATAGTGCCTTTTTTAGACAGTGTCTGAAGGACAAACTTCCCAACATAAAAAACCCATCTAAAAACAACCTCAAGGTTATGTTGCTAAACACTAGGATGAAACTGCACTCACTGGAAGCTGTCCTCACCTTGGAAGACACAGATATTTGTTCAGTCATGGAGACCTGGTTCAAGGCTGTGGAGAGCACCCCAGCGATACCAGGTTACACCTCCTTCCATGCATATAGACCTCAAACTAAAGAATGCAGTGTATCAATATTCTTTAAAGATAAATACACATCCAGATTGGTTAAACAGTGTTATCCCCTAGAGACACTTCAGGTGCAATTAACTGCTGGTAGGCCACCTAATCAAGTAATTGCCAGCTACAGAACTCTCTCCATGTATCAGGATACCCATTCTGCTTATTTGGATCTCCTTGAGTCTATCAAGATAAATACGAACACCATGGTTTTGGGTAACTTTGAATACCCATCCATTGACTGGATAAATTACTTGTGCTCAAACTCACTTGCCTAAAGGTTCTTTGACTTCATTAACTTCAATGCACTGGCCCAGCTGGTTGACGCTCCTACAAGGGCAGCCAAAATCCTGGATGTAATGCTTACCAATATGGGGGACCACTGTGCACACCCACTGTGTGGTCCTCCCTGGTGAGATCTGACCACATATTGGTCGCATTCAAAGTAACTATCACACCTGCCCCCTAGCAGCAACTAAACTAAAAAACTACTTTAAAGGAGATTATAACCTCTTATGGGATGGTATAAATAGTAGCACTGCACCTCCTCCCTCAGACAGAACTGGCAACTATGCTGAGCTCTACACCAGTGCTTTATACAAACACCTGTATGACTGCATTGACGCAGACATACCTGATAGGACCAAAACAAGCTCCTCAAGGAAGAGAAAACCTGCCTGGTGGACAACTGCCATTAACATGCTTTACAATAAGAGGAAGAAATTGCTATCCAAGAGTAAGAGGGAAGGAGCTCTCCTAAACTGGAAACACTCTCTCCTCATCTTAAGCAAGCAAATAAAATGTCTTGTGAAGTCCTCCAACGCAAACTATGCATCCGAATTAGCTTACTCAACGAAGGACAACCATAAGGCGTTCTTTAGTTACATCTGTAACCTAAAAGAAAAGGCCCAGATTTGTGCAGATCTGGTAGTTAATGATCCCACATATACTCATGGCCATAGCTAACCTTTTGGCTGACAAGTTCTGTGAAAACTTCACTCCACTGTTCCTGCCATATGTACCTCATGACATCCTTACCACCTATCTCCTACCTTGCATCTCTAAAGAGAAGGTCATAAATGCCCTCTGTACGGCCAAACCCAAAGCATCTATATCGGACCCGATAACATCCCAGGCTTCATGGGGTCCAACATGAATTTGCAACACCATTGGGTACTTTTTTCAATCATAGTCTAAGCACCGGCTTCGTACCAGTTGAATGGAAAACAGCCTCCCTTACTCCCTTGAACAACGGTGGTTCATCCACTGACCTGGGAACTATATTCCTATTAGCCTGACTGGCCCTATCTGCAAGGCTATGGAGTGAATCATCATGGACCTTATCAGCAAAGATATAGGTAATCTCCAAACACTTGACCCTAGAAATTTTGGATTTGTCAAAGGAAAATCATTCCTGTTAAACCTGGTGGATTTCTTTGAGACAGTCACCAAAACCCTGGATGAGGCGAAATCTGTGCATGCAGACTACCTGGACTTAGTCAAGGCATTTGATAATATCCCCCACTCAGGCATAATTGACCAAACTCACCAAGTTAGGCATCAACCCTTATATCATTAGATGGGTGACTAACCGGCTCACTGATTGAACTCATATAATCAAACTAGGAGAAACCACCTCCATCAGCAGACCTGTAACCAGTGGTGTTCCGCAGGGTTCAGTACTCGGACCTCTACTGTTTGGAATCTATTTCTCTGAAGTACAAACTAAAACTAAAGCGGTGTGGCTGACAAAGTTTGCTGATGACTGTAAACTGTGAGTGGTCATAGAATCTCCAAATGATGTCAACATCCTACAAGAGGGTCTTACACAAACAAATGATTATTGCCAAAGTCATGGCCTTAAACTGAATGCAAAAAATGTATTATCATTCCTTTCTGTAAAAATGATGTTCCTGCTAACGACCACATCAACAGCAACACCTTGAGTGTGCACTCAATGATCAGAGACCTGGGCACATAGGTTGACAGCTACATTACCTTTGACCATGTCTCCACAGTGGTAAGAAGGGCATTTTATCTTGTTCATCTCATAAGTAAGGACATTTTCTCCAGAAAAAAAAAAGTTATAAACTCCCTGTACTCTTCCCTCCTCAGGCCAATAACTGAGTAAAATGTCTCTTTTGTATGTACCTTTCCAAAAGCTGTTGGTATGCACCTTTCCAATGTAGCAATTGGAGAGACCACAAAGGTACCACACACTGAAAATTCAAGGTCTTCAACATCTGCCTATGTGGATCTTCCAAAATCACTGTCACTTTATTCTGTTTCATACAGACTACTCAGATGTGCTCTCTGCCTTTCATACAAGGCAATATCTGACCCTGCTTTATTGGAAATGCTGCATATCCATAAGTCAAATGGTACAGAGGTTACTCGCACTAAAGGCCTAAACCTGGTATGTAACATTAATAAAACCTGCTAGAGGGACATATTTGTTTCCCAGAGGTTACTACACCTTTGAAACAGACTCCCACTTCATGTCAAACAGAGCACCTAATTTCCCCTCTTCAAACACAATCTGGACAATAGGACAGGTGACGGTAAATTCACCCCAGAGCTTCGACGTCTGTCCATCTTGGACAGGGGCAATAGGTACTGATCATGGAAATAAGGGTAAGAACTTGACTAGACTTGTAAGGGCCCTAGGGTCATTAGTCTAGTAACTTCCTATGATCCTATGATCCTATAGGCTGATGTAAAATACTCTAACAGCCACATACACCAAGTTGGCTACAGTGACAATAGTATGACTATCTAAGTTTACATGACACTGCACAGCACACACACTCACCAAGTTGGTTGCAGTGCCCTAACTAATTAAGTTTACAGACTTCAGAATGTACAACTTATCGCACATGACATGGCTCAAGTCTGAAATTAGCAGGGCTTTAGATAATCTTATGGTAGATGACTTCAGCAGGGCTTGTGGAGAACAAGAGTTTGGAAGCCTACATCACCTGCAAGGCCTAAAACCTTGCCAGTTTCCGATTCACACTTGTTCTGTTTAAAGATACACACACAGTGGGCTGAAGTGAGACTAGAATCCTAAGCTCTTTAGTTTTATACATAGCAAATCACAGTACGTACTGCACATGAAACAGTTCAAATCTGACAGTAACATGGCTTTAGGTAATCTTATGGTAGATGCCATCAGCAGGCCTTGTGGAGGACAAGAATTTGGAGGCCTGTTTTGGGCATATGGGTCTGTTTACATTAGGATGGGCAAGTCTGCGGCAAAACTCAATTATCCCTGTCAGTGAGTGAGCCCATAACATTATACATTACACAGCTTGTTCAGTTGTTGCTGTATGTGTGGTGAAATCCACCAGACACAGGGGGCTGTAGTGAATGTGGGTGCTGTTGCTGCTGTAGAAACAAACATATGCCTTCACAATATATGTGCATATTTATATATTGTACCATACATTTTCAAGCTTTTGAAATGCTGTCTTAGGAGCACATGGTATGACTAACCACTGCCCAGATGTTTGCAGCAAGTACATTGGTTAGACTCATATTTATGTGATTTTCACACTAGATTGTGGTTTGTTGTCAAATGTGGCATCATTTACACATGGTGTGAGAGAAGACTGCCAGAAATCTGAACTTCAGATGTCCCATTAGTCCTACTAATGCAACACATGTTGTTCTATGCACTTTCACATTTTCTAAGTGCCTTATCTAATGTTGACCCCTTACTTTTGGTTCTTTAACCAACATTATATATGTGTCACAGTGCAACTTTACTCTCCATGATCTGCATGTGCAGGGCAATGGGCAATACAGACATTCACACACACACATACACACACACACACACACACACACACACATATATATATATATATATATATATATATATATATATATACACACACACACACACACACACACACACACACACACACACACACACACACACACACACATATATATATATATATATATATATATATATATATATATATATATATGCAGTGGTGGTGCTGTGCTAGCATTGTTGCCTCACAGTAAGATGTCCTGTTCGATTCTCAGCTAGAGCGTCTTCTTTGTGGAGACTTGCGTGAATGGGCGTACCTTCGTTGAAGGTTGTTTGTCAGAGCTGGCAACTCGGCACGTAAAAATCTACTGCCAATCATTAGTGAACCAGAGTTCCGCTGTGGCGACCCCTAACTGTGAAAAGCCGAAAGACACAACTATATATATATATATATATATATATATATATATATATATATATATATATATATATACACACAGGTTTACTATCCAAATGTTAAAGTGACTTACCATGACTGTGAAAAGGTTAACATGAAGATGCAGGAGGCAAAACTGTAACACAAATCCTGTTGACTCTGAAATATCGACACATAGCTTGTGCTTGTAGTTTTCAGTGTCAGTATTTTGAAGTGGATCATACTATTGTGGAGATCAGGAAAAGTACCCTTTTCCTCACTGTAGTGTGATCTTGGAGTTAGAATTAGAATATACAAGTAGCAGGGGTGTGGGGGTATGCAGTCCCCCACAAAGGGGGGTGCAAGATGGCTTGCCCCCCTGCCAAACAGTAGAAATATGTATGCATGCTAGTTGATGTATGTTTTGGATGGTGAGCGGTCAAATGCCGATTCTTTCCCTCCAAAGGTATCGACATTCTGAGCAGTTGGCTAGACAGTTTTCCATTGTTCCTGTTTGGGGATGCGAATAGTTATGGTAAGTTTCATAATAAACTATATATATATATATATATATATATATATATATATATATATATATATATATATACGCACACAAAAAAAAAACAATATCACCACCACAACTTCAGCTAAAAACAAATGTAATAACATGTAAGATAAGAAGATAAGCACTTTTGGACATTCACTATGCCCTTCATCAGATCTAAAAAGCTAAAACAAGCATAAAGATTTAAAAAACATATGCAACCAATCAATTGATTTGATCTCAGACAATGTCCTCTCATGACTGGTTTTAAAGGACTACAAGTGTTCAAACCAGGGGCTGTGTCTGCTTGTAAATCACAAATCCACTTAATCTCAGCATGCTCCATATAAAGCATCATATCACCACCCCTTCATGCTTACTTTTACAACTTGCAGTACCATAAAATGAAAACAAATGGGAAAAATTGATGGAAATATATTTGTATAACGGATTCTTAATGTCCTTTATGCATATATTGCTGACATGTTTTGATATCCTCTCTTTAAGTTGGCAGTTAATTTTGCCAACATAGAATGCATTGCATGGTTGACAGAGTACTATATATATATATAGTGATCGGAAGCACTCCAAAATAACTAAAAAACAAAGAACAAGAGTGTTGGCAGTGTAGAGAGATAAAAAACGAACTTGCCACAATTAAAAGATGAATATTTTATTCCAACCGTCAATACACAGGAAACCACATAAACGCTTTGTATTCCACCTTGCGTTTTTGTCACACATTCATTGGACTTCATCAGATGCCATGTCTAAATCCTTTAATTGTATATATACTGCCTTTAAAAACATTGAACCAATAAAATTCCTTCATTTTATCCGAATGGACAAATGAACATGCATTTAGGCTCATGAGTATTAATCATATATTCTTCAGTTTCCACTCATAAATGTTATCATTATTAAAATCCATCAATTAAACTCTTTATTAAATATAAATCATGTAAGTTCTTCTCAATAAATACTTCACATTAATTATCATACCAAAATAAAACCTTTATAAATTTAAAATATTTATAAAATATAGGAGAATCGATGTTTTTTAAGGGAATGTTTATTTATTCGTTTTAAAACCTATGTTTTCTTAGGAAACAGTGCCATCTTCTGCCATACAGAAATATTACATGTATTTTGTCTTTCTTCACAATTTGGCTGACCTTAATTTTAAAAGTGGTAGTATGGACAAATAGTTGTATAGCCCTGGGGTTTTACCTGATTCCAAAGTTACTTGCCACCATAATTCCTTATATTCTATTTTCTCTTCCCATGGGCCACCCCTAATATAATTTTTAATTTGTTCCAGAACCAAAAAGAAGAATTTATAACTTTCACACACTTTAGAATGTTTGAATAGGGCATTAGTTTCTTTTCCCTTAGATATATCATAAATATGTTCGTATACTCTTCTCTTTAAGTTTCTCTCTGTTTTGCCCACATAGAAGGAATTACATTTGTGACAAATTGCAAGGTATACCAACCCCTTGGACTCACAATTATAATGCCCTTTACTTGTTATCCATCTTTTTCTACTTTCTAAAAAGACCTCACCCTTGTTTATAATGTATTCACATTGATTGCACCCTCCACATTTGTAGGTGCCTAGTTTCTTTCCATTTTCTCTACCCAAATTTCTTTTGTTGTTTTTATTCTTATTTTCTAAAATATCCTTTATACTACTTGAGTTTTAATAAACCACTTTAGATGTCACCCTAGGTATACCCTCCAAATCTGTGAAAGAGACAAATCTATCCCATTCTTTCTGAAAAATTACTTTTGTGTTGTAATTTATTGCGTTGTATTCCAGAACAAGTGCCTGTTGGTAATCAACGGCATTATTTATATCCTGTCCACCTTGTGATGAACTGATGAACCAGTTCTGATGAAGTTCCTAGCAACAATAAAGGAATGAAAGCGATGAAAGCGTTAGACAACAATTCGGCCTCAGCTGTGTTTTTTCTCCATTCGTAATTTTATTAGTTACAAAGTTTTAATTGTATATATATATATATATATATATATATGTGTGTGTGTGTGTGTATATATATATATATATATATATATATATATATATATATATATATATATATATATATATATATATTTATATATATATATATGTATATATATGTATACATATATATGTATATATATATATATATATATATATATATATATATATATATATATATATACACACACACACACACACACACACACACACACACACACACACACACACACACACCAAAATCCGGAAAACACCAAGAAAGGAGGAGGGGTGTCCATATTCATCAAAGACACCCTCATTCCAGGTTGGTGACAACGCACGATGCATCGGAGACCATTCAGGTGCAACTAACCATAGGCAAGACTGCTCTACAATTTGAAGCATGTTACAGGCCACCCTCTCAAACTCAGGAACCTCACATGGCTTTCCTGAAAACTCTGGAGGGGATAAATGTAACCCCAAACACCATCATACTAGGTGATTTCAACTATCCAAACATAGACTGGGATCACTACTCAAGCCCCAACACCCTAGCCCAAAGGTTCCTAGAGTTCATAAACTCCAATGCCATGGAACAACTAGTCACCATGCCCACAAGAGGTGACAACATACTGGATCTCATCATCACGAACATAGGGTCACAATGTTCAACACCGGAGGTATACCCTTCATTGGTGAGATCAGATCATAAACTAATCTCACTAGAAGTCCTCATCCCGCCCCCACCCCAGGCAAAAAAGACCACAGTGAAGAACTTCTCTAAAGCCGACTTCACACTTCTTAGGACTGGTGTGGTCTCCTTCAAGGCCCCAGAGCCAGCGGAAACCACCACTAAAACCGCTGAATCACTTACAAACGCCTTCTACCAGCACCTCCAGCATTGCATGGATCAGGCAATCCCAAACAAAACAAAGACTCTTTGTAACAAAGGCAGGCGTCCAGTCTGGTGGACCCCAGCCATAAACAAGCTCTACAATAAAAGGAGGAAGCTACTACATGATAGAGCAAAATCCTTAAAAGGGAAGACACCCGTTATCATAGTAAGTAAAAAACTAAAATCTCTCATAAAATCCTCCAAGGCAAATTTTGAAAGAAAAATTGCCACGGACTCTAAAGACAATCACAAGGCTTTTTTTAGTTATGTTAGAAACCTGGGAGGAAACTCCCAGATATGTTCAGAACTGGTTCAAAATGATGTAAAAGTTCACTGAATCTACAGACGTTGCCAACATACTGGCTGACAGGTTCAGTGCAAATTCCCCCCCCTCCCCCCCAAAAGGAGAAATATCTATACCAGAGGATTGTAGCATCCCAAACATCTCTAATGCTCAGGTAAAAACAGCTCTCTCCAAGGCAAAAAACACAGCATCCATGGGACCAGATGGTGTCCCCGGTTGTGTGCTCCACGAGCTCATTGAGGAATTAAACCCGCAGTTACGGCAGCTGTTTAATCTTAGCCTCACCTCAGGATACGTACCCAAGGAATGGCATACGGCTACTGTGGTGCCATTGCACAAAGGTGGTGCCTCCACCGACCCTGGAAACTACCGTCCCATCAGCTTGACAAGTCTGGTCTGCAAAGCTATGGAGAGGATCATTATGGAACTCATAAATAAAGACATAGGGGACCTGCAGACATTGGATCAAACCCAATTTGGCTTTGTCAAGGGTAGATCATGCCTTTTAAACTTGGTTGACTTTTTTGAAACAGTCACCAAGGCCATTGATGAGGGCAAGGCAGTCCACGCAGCCTACCTTGACCTGGCAAAGGCCTTTGACACGATACCCCACTTGGGCATCATAGAAAAACTCACCAGCTTAAATGTAAACCCATACATCACAAGATGGGTTGCAAACTGGCTAAGTGACAGAACCCACAGGGTTTAAGTTGCTGGCGCCATGTCAGATTCCAAACCTGTCACAAGTGGTGTCCCACAGGGCTCCGTCCTGGGTCCACTCTTGTTCGGCATCTACTTTTCAGAAGTTCAGGCAAACACAGGAGGATTATGGCTGACAAAGTTTGCAGATGATTGCAAACTAGGCGCCATAGTTGAAAACACATCAGACACAGATATCCTTCAGAAGGGTCTCATAGAAATGTATAACTGGTGCCAAAGCCATGGCCTAAAGTTAAACGCTAAAAAATGTATAGTCATACCCTTTGGGAAAAACAAGGTTACCCCTAGCTACCATATAGGTGGCAATCCACTAAGCACAGAAGAAGTTATCAGGGACCTGGGGACTCAGGTTGATAGTAACCTTTCATTTGACACCCACGTAGCCAAAGTAGTTAGAAAGACCTTCTACATTGCCCACCTGATCATGAAGGGTTTCACATCTAGGTCAAGGGAAGTCATCATCCCCCTGTACTCATCACTCATCAGACCGATGATTGAGTATAATGCCCCATTTGGAATGTATCTGACCCGACACCTGCAGTAATTGGAAAGGCCCCAAAAGTTCCTCACCAAAAGGATAAAGGGTCTCAAAAATATGTCCTACGCTGCCTGACTGAAGAAGCTCCAGCTCTACTCAGTCGCTTATCGCCTGCTCAGAGGTGACCTGTGCCTGACTTACAAGGCCATGTCCAACCCGGAATTAATGAACATGCTTCACCTCAAAAAATCTAAGTCCATCAGCTCCACAAGAGCACGAGACTTAAACCTTGACACGGCCATAAATAGGACGTGCTGGAGGGACAGATTCATCACCCAGAGGCTCCCTATGCTGTGGAACAAAATCCCGGTACATGTGAGGTGAAGCACCTCGCTGGCCTTGTTCAAGAGAAATCTTGACCAATGGATGGGAGACCGCAGGTATAACCCAGGGATTACATCAGTGTCACTGCTTGGCAGAGGCACAGCAAAATAATGGGCATAATATCCTTCAATCTAAAGTGGTGGCGTAAGCCAAAAAACTCTGGGCTAGGCTTATAAATGCCCTAGGGCAGATAGCCTAGTATGAACCTATGAACCTATGAGTATGAACCTATATACATACATATATATATATATATATATATATATATATATATATATATAAATATATATGGGTTCATGTCTATCGATCGATAACTCAGTATATCGACATCCACTTCACCGACATCTAAAATAACCGACACCGCAAATCACGGACATTTAACAGGTAAGAGATTTAAATTCGCTAATCATGCCTACCATGGTTTAGTAAGTATGGTAGTGTTATGCATGTCTGGTAGGCATGATTAGCTAAATTTAATTCTCTTACCTGTTAAATGTCCGTGATTTGCGGTGTCGGTTATTTTAGATGTCGGTGAAGTGGATGTCGATATACTGAACATGAACCCATATATATCTATATATATATATA
Source organism: Protopterus annectens (assembly GCF_019279795.1). NCBI lineage: Eukaryota > Metazoa > Chordata > Ceratodontiformes > Protopteridae > Protopterus > Protopterus annectens. The sequence continues at coordinate 1,729,953,832 of NC_056743.1, forward strand.
TATAATATATAAATATATGTATGTATATATATATATATATATATCTATATATATATATATATATATATATCTATATATATATATATATATATATATATATATATATATATATATATATATGTTACTGTAAATATACACGTGTACATACCTAGGTTACGTTACAGCAATTATGGGTAACATATGTTCAGACCGGGCATATGTTAGTGGGAGTTCCAATAAACAAACGTCTATTAGGTGGACAGGTGGCAGAATACACGTAATGAATAATGACAATATGTATGAGTCATAAACAGCATGTACCTCGACAAATGTGTATGAATACATATGCTCTGGGACTGTCAATGTGTCAAGTTAATAGTACCCATCATCTAAATGTGTCCATGAGGGTGTTATGCAGTGTCTCTGATTCAGTGTTCATTCTCCCCCATTTGTATGTGAGGTCTGCTAGTGACGGAAAGTGCATATTCCGCTGACTACCTTAGGTAGATGATAGCATAATAGGTTGTGGTTACCACCTGTTCACCTTGTGCAGTTGCGTCCTGCAAAATAAATGTTATTATGGCACATGGCCTGTGATTTAGGGCAAAGAATCCATATAATGTCTGTAGTGGTAGCATAAAATGATTATGTTGTATCTGGAACACCTAGATGTTATAGGAAACAGTATTAGCAACTATAATGCTACAAGAATAACCTTTTATTTAGGCAAACCGGTGGAGTAGTCTATTTTCTACTGGCTGTGGGTATGTGTTGCCCTGCCAAATTTGACATCTCTACATATAGGTCCTATAGGGCTGCCACCTTTCAAAATGGCCAAAGTGGGACCTGCTCCGTAGAAATGTCAGACATACCAGGTCAGAACATACCTACAGCCGCGCATAGTACAGAACTATACGTATTAGCACAAATAAAAGCTTTGTCTAGTAGCAGTCCACTTGCTTATGCTACTTCACATAACATATAGAAGTGTCATATATACAATAACTGTTACATGCAACTATTAGAGAAACGTAGAATACAATATTGTCCTGTAATCAGGATATTTGCTATGTCTTGATTATTTTCGCATGACACATCCGCCTAAGGAGGGACTGTCCCACGCAAATTGGGACAGGTGTTAATCCTAAAGTCCCACCTCGGCCAATTTAAAAGGTGGCAAACCTACAATAGGTATGCGGTAGCATGACCTGGCAGACAGATGTGGGTCCCAAAACACATTTACTTGTCTGCATTGCAGAGTATTGGTTCCCAAGTATCAGCCAGATGGGAGCAGATTGTAAGAGGAACATGCATATAATATGATTAACTCACTGGACAGGCTACCAATTCCATACAGGTCACCTAATGGTCAGCCATACCCGATACTGTAGTCATGTAGTCTGATGTAATAGGCATCACAAGGGATCACGCCCACCCAGCGTGAGTGACACATGCAAGCACCAATGTCGGTGCATGTGCAAGTGAGGGAGTGAAAGGGTGTAAGCGAGTTTGGCTACCAGTATGCGAGTATTGCACTGATAAAGAAATGTGGAGGCTAACCAAGTGTAAGAAGCTGTAACCAGAGGTCAGCAGTGCTTAACACCATGCAAACCCAAGCACAACTGCTCCCAACTGCTTCGATGTGCCTTACTCCCTCTGTATCCAATGGGCTTGTTCTGCCCACAAACAAATAACCGTCCTTTGCAAGTGTTGGTAGCAACACCCTGTGCAAATAGCTAATGTGAATTACCAATACGCCATGGCAAATATACAGACAATAGACAGTACCACACACATATCATACAGCACAATCATCCAACAGTATAGCAATGTACTGGCAGATATGTCCAGACCACTGATGTTTGCAGACCTGGCCTTCTTGTGTTTTTGTGTGTGAGCATGCCCAGTATGACCATTCTGCATGTTGTCGACTGACAATGCCGTCATACCTTCATGTGTTTGAGCATGCCCAGTATGGCCAACTGTATCGCATGTGTTACATGTCCAGGTAGTCTGTACTGTGGTGCCAACCTCTGCATTGTACACTGACAGGTGGCATGCTGTGTCTGCAGGGTATCCATCGGTCATGTGGCATTGACTGTTGCTACATTTCTGCACAGTGTGGGGGGACATCTGACTGTATCCACATTCCTACACAGCACCGGGGGGGGGGGGGGTTAACCTGACTGTTGCTATATGTGTACGTTGGAAGGGGGACACACTTGACACTTGTACACTTTTGCTACTACTGTACTAGTATGTCAGTTATTCCATTTCAGTGTGTAGACCTACCTATTGTGCTGGAAAGAAGCATACCAGTGTAATCCAGGTCTTTAATTGCCAACATATTTGTTTCAGACTTCCTAGCCTTCACAACCTACATCCAACTGCCTGGCCTGTTGTAGTCTGTCTGTATGTGTCTGTGGAGGGGGGGGGGTCATCCATAGGGCATATTCAGAGGCCATAGTACAGCATTTGGCTGTGTTGGTCTACACCTGTCCAGCTGGTTGAGACTTGTGTGGGCTGTATGGACACACATGATGCTCAGCCCATTACCCGCTGTGGGTTATGACACCCTGTGTAATGCTGGCTACTATGGTGACCCCTGTATGTGCTACAGATGTCATGGTGCCACTATAGACTTCTACTGTCTGCTGCTTTAACATTCGGCCACCAAATTCCCTTGCATGCTCACATCCATTCCATAGCTACAGGTACCAACACATTCTAATACAACTGCCAATTGGTAGGTTGATTGACTTACCTCGAGGAGTGCCAGACCTGAGGATGGTGCTGGAGGGATGCCTATGTCCTTCCTATACATGTCTGAGCACTGGTAGTGTCATGTTTGGCATCCCTTTTACTGTCTGTGCGAGTCAGAAAGGGTGACATTCCCTGGGTCCTTACTGAGTCAGTGCATATGCTATGCGTTGCCTCTTTGCCAAGGCCAGGTCACACTGGGCATGCCTCCTTCCGCCTACTGGGTCTGGCTCAGGTTGTTCCTCCTCCGAGTCACTCTGTGCCTGTACAGGCCTTGGCATTGGTGGGGGGCTGTGTGGCCCTGCCCCATGCTGTTCCTGCTGCAGCTGTTTCCGCAGGATCATATTGTGTAGCATAGCACATACCATAACAATTTGGGTGCATGTAGCTGGTGAATAATGCAAGGCTCCACCGGATGTGTCCAGACACCGGAACCGTGACGTGAGCACCCCAAACACACGCTCTATTATATGTCTGGCCTGTGCATGTGCCTCATTATGGCATCATTGTTCAGGTGTGTGTGCATTTCTGATGGGTGTCATCAGCCACGGCTCCAGTGGGTACCCAGCATCCCCCACTAGGTGACCGTAGGGAATGTCCATATTGGCAAAGCTGTGGTACAGCTGCATCAGATGCCATATATCAGAATCATCACAGCTTCCAGGGCAGCCAGCACACACATTCAGTATAATTCCCTGGGCATCGCATATGACCTGGCAGTTGATGGAGGGGATGCATCTGCAGTTAATATAGGCCCTACCCTGCTGACCGGGTGATGCTTTGATGCATACGTGTGTGCAGGCTATCACACCCACTACCCCAGGGTAGTCTGCCATTTGGTGGAAGAGATGCATATTGCTGGTCAACACCTCACATGTGTTGAGGAAATGTACATGCTCACTGGCATGTGGTGACATGACATCCAGGAACTTGTGGAATACCCTGGATGCAGATTCCTGTGAGATCCCCATGATATCCCCAGTTGTGCTTTAGGAGGTACCCGTAGCTAATATACCTAGGCCTACAAATACCTTGGTATCCACTGGGATGGGTTCCCCTTGGCCTGTTCGATGTGTCAGGTGTGGCCAGCACAGCTTAACAATCTGCTGTAAGAGGTCTCTGTCCACCCCATAGTGCTCCACTATCTCCAGCTCATGTAGCCCCTGGTAGGTTACCCTGGGTCTGTACAGTCTTCTCTGTCTCCTCACCGAGGGTTGTTCAGCAGCATTCACATCCTTACCACCCTCCGCCTCCTGCACATGTTGGCCTATGTTGCCTGCTGCAGCCCTTCTCATTTCGTATGATTGTTTGTTAACATTTCCCCGCATGTATACACCGGAGTGTGGAAAAACCCGATGGGATGGTGCTTGCTCACTTTATCATAGTGTTCTGGGCCGGGCTGGTCTGCTGGGTCTGTAATCTGCTGATTCTGATGATTATCACCTGTTTGCAAAGCTTGTTCACCTTGACTACTCTCCTACTGCTGTTGTCCCTCCCAATTGAACTAGGCAGGTATAGACACACCCCTAACTTAGGCGTGCTAAGCCAGGAGCAATCCCGAGACACAGGGCTCCAATCTAGGAAAAAGTATGCCTGACACCCCCCCGATGCTTTCACCTATATTCGAGTCCTGCACCCAGCTACCCATACACATACACTCTTGGGATCTGCATCACACCCTGGGGATAAATGGGATTCACTATTTTCTACCTCATTTGCATAGTATTGTCTTCTAATGCATAGTTACATGACCCATACTGAGCCTCCCCAAAAATAACCACTGCTTACTGTCACGCAGATCCGCACACAACTGGTTAAAAGAGCCTTACTATCACCATATTCAATGTCCCTTGTTCTTCCCAGCAACAAAACAACCGGTCTCTGCACGGCTCAAAACCAGGACCCTGCACACCACAGACGATGTGCTTTACCACTAAGCCATGGCAGATATACATACATCTGAGTTTATCATTTACAGATCTTCCAGCGCAGGCATTCAACAGTATAGGACATGTATTCCATCATGTAGATTTATATGTGCTAATATATATATATATATATATATATATATATATATATATATATATATATACACACACACACATATACATATACACACACATACATAGATATAGAATATATATCCCAACAGCGGACCACGTGACAACAAAGCATTAGACAAGAATGAAAAGGAAACCACATGCGCCTCCTGCATTATGTAGTTGTGTTAATATCAAGGCAAGAGTGTTTCTGTGCGTCACATGGGTTCAGACTGTATTAAGGGTAAGATAAGGGCTGCTGACATTACTCAACAGACCTATTGCCGAATGTATGTGTATGTCTTGCCAACCCAGTCTCCTGGCCAATTGTGACATTTATAGCCACTATACAGGAAAACAACAAAACACGCTCCTCAACACATCCAGTAGCTAGCCATTCACAGACACCAACTCATAGGATATGATTGCCAAACACACACGTGTCTTGACTTGGAATAGAACACCTACTTGTCTATTCTATCACACTACAGCACTATGCAGTTACAGAATGCACTACTGAGACTACTGGGTCATATCACTCCCAGAGGTGTACTTCTAGGTGGGTGACATCATCAACAATAGCAAAGTCAGCGATAGGGATCGTATGGAGTGTGAGCAGTCTAAAAGCATTATTCTGTCCCCTGGCAGATGGAGACACACACGGCATGGCTGGGATTAGAACACCAACCTAACTACTTTAGCACACTACAGCATTAGGCATTTAAAGAATGCGCTATCGAGATTACTGGAGCACATCATTCCCAGAGGTGTACTTCTAGGTGGGTGACATCATCAGCAATGGCAAAGTCGGTGATAGGGATTGTATGGAGTGTGAGCAGTCTAAAAGCATTATTCTATTCCCAGGCAGACGGCCACACACACAAAGTTGGCACAGCTGGGATTAGAACACCGACCTAACTACCATATCACACTACAGCATTACACAGTTACAGAACACACTACCGAGATTACTGGGACACAGCATTCCCAGAGGTGTACTTCTAGGTGGGTGACATCATCAGCAATGGCAAAGTCGGCGATAGGGATTGTATGGAGTGTAGGCAGTCTAAAAGTATCATTTTGCCCCCAAGCAGACAGAAAAACACACGCACACAGTCGCATGGCTGGGATTAGAACACCGACATAACTACCTTCTTACACTACAGCATTATGCTCTTACAGAATGCACTACCGAGATTCTGAGATACAGTACTCCCAGAGGTGTATTTGTAGATGGGTGACATCATCGGCCTTGCTAACGGTGGGTATAAGACATGTATGGAGTGTGAGCAGTGTAAAGGTATTACTCAGTCCTCAGGGAGACACACACATAGCAAATGTGGGACTAGAACATCAACCTAACTATTTTATTACACTACAGCATTACGCAGTTACAGAACGCGCTACCGAAGTTACTGGGATACACCACTCCCAGAGGTGTATTTGTAGATGGGTGACATCATCGGCCTTGCTAACAGTGGGTGTAAGAAATGTATGGAGTGTGAGCAGTATAAAGGTATTACTCAGTCCTCAGGCAAATGGGGAGACACGCATACACCAAGTGTGGGATTAGACCACTGACCTAACTACTGTATTATACTACAGCATTATGCAGTTATAGAACACGCTACTGAGATTACTGGAACACAGCACTCCCAGAGGTGTATTTGTAGATGGGTGACTTCATCAGCCTTGCTAACAGTGGGTATAAGAAATGTATGGAGTATGAGCAGTATAAAGGTATTACTCAGTCCTCAGGCAAACGGGGAGACACACATACACCAAGTGTGGAATTAGACCACTGACCTAACTACTTTATTACACTACAGCATTACACAGTTACAGAACATGCTACTGAGATTACTGGGACATAACCCTCCCAGAGGTGTATTTGTAGATGGGTGACATCATCGGCATTGCTAACAGTATAAGAAATGTATGGAGTGTGGCCATTCTAAAAGCAATTTAGAGTCCACCAACAAATGGGGGCAGACATACACACACACGCCAGTGTCGGGTACGGAGCACCTGCCTATTTACAGATTACTATTACAATACTACAAATATACGAATCATGCCACACAGACTACACATGTCAAGGCTGTCATTATGACCATCTGGGAATGTGGACATCAACAGGGATACTGGCAGTTAAGATGTACATACATGTGAACCTGTGTGTTTAAAGTATGAATCCATCCTGATCTGAAGTATGCCCATCTGTGGAATGGACGACTACTACCACTATACAGGATTACAATGGCCATGCCCATACACAGAGGCACATAACCAAAACAAGGAGTCACTGGGCATGCTCACACACTTAGTAGCACAGGGCTGTTTGGAATGCACTGTGTCCATCTACACAAGGATATACTAGGCATGCTCATACACTTAGTAGCACAGGGCTGGTCAGAATGCACTACTATGTGTCCATCTACACAAGGATATACTGGGCATGCTCATACTCCTAGTAGCACAGGGCTGACTGGGATGCACTCTGATGCTAAACACGGAGAGCCACAGTGGCCATGCTATCACAGGTAGACATAAATAACACATTGTAATGGGCTCGGGTGTTGGTAGTTGTCATTGTTAGCGGGAACACTGCTCTACATATATTTGACACCAGTCTTTAACAAATCAGCTGTCATTCTGGGATGACATGGCTGACAGTAGGCAGGCCTTTGTCACATATCACATGCATCCATGATACAGGGGAGTGTGGATATTACCCAAGTCACATCCACCCACACAGTGCCATTCCAAGGCAAATGTTCTAAACACAGGTTAACTCCCATATACTTACAGGACAACTGCATTGTTTTCTTATGCTAACCAGTGCTAGATGTGCAGCATCCATATTCACAGCTGGCCACTGTAGATCCAACAATGGGGAGTACTGACATCTGTGCAGTGAGGAACACCTGTCTGATGTCTCTATAGTGCACAATAGCACTACCATCATATACTTCAGAACCTAGTACTACCACCATATATCTCAGAACCAGACATGTGGACCATAACACAGGTACGGACCACTCCAGGTGGTGTACCCACATACATAAAGGCCACTCACATGTACTGACCGGTCCCCCCATGAAAGGCATCACAGATGAGCCATGTGCAGGACACAGTGTCACATGCTGCATTCTAGGATGTAAACTGCAGACACCACCATGCCCTCGGACCCACACCACGCAACCATACATGTTGTATGACAGATGAGTACGCCACCATGTGACCCTTAACCTGTGTACTGTAGTAAGTTCTACATCAACTGTAGACAGTACACATGTACTGACACAGTTGCATCATGTGTTATGCAATGCAATGATACAACTGTCTTTGACCAGGTCAGCTGTACACATACCAAGGGCCCTCAGTACTGTCCACCATTAGCAGATGTCTGTTGCTGTACACCAGTACACACCCTCATGTGTGGCTATGACATACATGTACCTGCCCTGGGTATGTACATGCCACACACACAACATAGCTGTAAATAGCATAGCTGTTGTAGTCCTTTGTGCAAACAGGTGGCTACAGCCATTACACATATGCACATGGAACGTAGGTCCATGGCTGCTGAATACTAACAGTACATAAGGTGTGATATCATTGTTGACAGAGGTAACATCCCCACTGTACTGGTCACCCATCATATCATACAACAGTCCATGTGTCATGCATGTTATTACACATATCCACCAATTGCAATGCCTACAAACATGACCAAATGTCAGGATTGTAGGTCCTACACACCTGTACATGTAGTGTTGTGTGTTCAGATAACATGCATGTGCAGTTGTTGATATATGTAGGTGGCATGTATCCTAGTACATCATGCAGCTTCAACATTGCCAACTGTATATGGTGATATGCTGAATGTACAGAAAGATGTACCACAGGTATGGACAGATGTGTTGAAATAACTAAGTGGTGGGGCATCTTTGCAGACGGATGTTTGCTGTGGGCAGCTCATAGGTGTGTCACAAGTGGTCCTACAATACCATGTGTAACTGGTAAGCAATGTTTTCGTTAATTGAAGGACATAACACATAACTTAGACAGCAGTCAGGGTGATAGCGAAGGTAAATCACTTGACACCTGTTAATAGATATGACATCCCTAGTGCATATGTCAGCACTGTTGTCACAGGAAGCATCCGTGCAGTTTGTAACGCGTGCAATACTGCTGTACATCTGACATACATAACATGAGCTAGGCAGGTCTGAGATTCACAGTACTGGCATGTGTGGTTGAGTGTGCGTCCATATTTATCATGTATTGCGGGGAATACATCTCAATTGTCACTCACTCTCCTGTACACTAGTGTACACATCTGTACAGACTGCAATGTATAAAGCAGGACATAGGCAGGGGCGTGTATCTCACACATGTGAGTTATCTGTATGTGCATGACATAGGTGTATTAATTACTGAATGCCACAGTGTGTGTATGTAGGGCTGACTGGTCCCTGGGGTGAGGATGTATGTTACCATATTGAACTGATAGGAACCCTCCCACCATCCAGGTGATGCATTCAACTATCCGTGTTGATGTCCCCGATCCTAGGCCGTACTGACATGTGTATTCTCTGTGGCACATCATGTAGGTGCACAGTACTGTAATGATGATTGGCACATAGGCAGGGGTCCTCAGCACACCAGTAGCAACTGTGTGCGAGTGTGTGTTACTGTGTCGGTGAAGCCATGAGTGTGTGTGTGTGTGTGTGTGTGTGTGTGTGTGTGTGTGTGTGTGTGTGTGTGTGTGTGTTACAGTGTCACTGAATACATGTGTGTCAATACCTGAGTGTGTGGGTGCAGTTGTGTGTTGACATTGTGGCATCACACTTCCCACTGGCCTCTACCCTTGTAATCAGCTAGACCACTCTTTTACCTCACCACTCCATGTAACTGTATCTGTGATGTCACCCTTTATGGATGTCACGTCTGTGGCCACAGTAGCTTAATACACAGCTATCATGCTCTTGGAATGGTAGACGTGTTTGTAACATGGGGCATTCTCACTGGTATGTGGTAGCTACATGGTGCATGCTGGTATATTCATACATACCTGTGAGTAGTCCACATTGACATATGGGACACAACTGCAAACACTGACATCCACCGGCACGTGCAATTAGACCTGAAGAAGGACAGCAGAACAACATGACCAACATGCATTTACTGTTGTTACACAAGACGCATACTGTTAACAGTATTGTACACCTGTACTACATGGTATATCTGCTGAATGACAACAGTCCTCAAGATTTGTAAACTACGCATCATCCTAGTCTGTTCACCCTGTGCACCAGACCATATGAGCATGTCCTTGCACCAATGGTGTGGATGTCAGGGATGTGGCACAGGCATCATCATATGCACAGGGTGTTAATGTTTGCCAGTGGCCTAGGCTGCACCATTGGATGACATCATGTGTGTGGGTTTGGGCCTAATTGGGCATGTGTGGATGTTATGTATGTGTGTGTTGCGGTGCCCTACATATGTGTCCAGTGTGTGCGTGTATGTCTGCACACAGTTCTCCCATGTGTCTGGCATACACAGGGGTATTATTGTCAGCTGCAGACTGTACAGGTGAGGTATTACAGTTCACGGTGTCCGGCCACGACATGTGACCTGTGATGCCAGGGGTTGCACAGGCACTACCAGACAGAAGTGCAGGATGGGTACTGTCTGATGTCACTAGTCCACTGGAACCGTGTCCCTGTTGGGACTATCCCAGGCCACATGCAAGTGGCCTGGTGTGTTGTGGTGTGGACAGCACAGCACCAGATGCACTGCTGCTGCTACCGCCACTATGGGAGCGGGCATGTGTGGTAGCTCGTACACGTAGACCTGACACAGGTGATGTAGCAGGCCTACATCCACGTGCCCGATGCCTCACTCCTACCAGATGTTCCAACACAGACAGCTCACACTCATGGATTGTTATGCCATGGTCAAGGACTCCAACCATGTCACCCAACCATCTATCCAAAGCATCAGCAATCTGCTTTTGAGCATTTACCATTGCCTGGATGCTGTTGTTTAAAGAATGGAAAGCAGCCCTCTGTAGCCTCTGATCTTCTCTGTTGCATCATTCAGCACATGCCTGTGCCTCCATTACAGCCTGAAACATGTGTCTGGTGACACCAGCTGCTGTGCTCTGTCATGCAGGAGCATGTTGGCCAGAGGTCCTCCTATGAGCAGCACTGGCCACGTGCCTGTGTGGGGCACCACCAGTAGTTTGGCTGACACCATGGTGTGCAGGCACACCTTCCATAGCCCCCACACTTTCCGGTTCCAAGCTTCCACGTGCCAACTGTCCTTCCTCTATGGCCACTGGTGATGGGGTATGTTCAGGTATGGGATCTGTGTGCAGGGATGAGATGGATATAGATGGAATGGCAACCAATGGCACAGTTTCAGCACCTGACAACTCTGCCTTTGACCCAATCATACTTTCATCATCACTGCTAGAGTCTGTGGGGACACTAACATCTGATGTACTGCAGGAGGGCAATGCATCTACATCACCTGTGAGGGCAGACAAGAAATGTACATTATAATCTATACAATAGACACACACACGCATGTGATATGACAGAAGGCATGCAACATGCATGTGATAGAGCAGACGGCATGCAGGGCAGACAATAATAGTGGTAGTTATCATACATACCTAGGTTGCACACAGTATGTATGTGTGATAGCAGACAGCATGCAAATTACACAATCATAGTAGTGGTTAGCATACATCCCTGTGTTACACCATGTGGACCAGCACAGGTTAACAGTATACCTGCCTGATGTGTGGCATATGACCTTGATAATCACATATAGTATGACGTGATCTGCTGACGTGTGCAATGACATGCATACATGCTTAACACAATGGTGTCCTGTCGAATATACAGTGGGGCAATGGTGTACCAATTTAGTGTTGACTGTCCAACCTACAGATATACTGCAAATTTAGCTAATGTGCATGGCCATTGCAGGGAATCATGAGGAGTCTCTAGTGCTATACAGTGTGAGTTACAGACAGGGTTCATAGCCATGACTGTGTTCAGATACAATACATATATACTGTGGAATGTGACCCACATCACTGAGGTGTGTACACACTAAGCCATGATGTGGAAATTATGACACAGGTCACTGATGGGTATACGGATGACACCCCTGCACATCTGCAACCATATTGCTGCAGCCTGGGAACTATGGGCAGACATGGCAAACACATCAGTACACCATGTCCCACATGACATCTGTGTACCACACACACACACACACACACACACACACACACACACACACACACACACACACACACACACACGAGCTAGTATGGCATCTATGTCCATCACCAGCAATGGGAATGTACTGTATCTGTGGCCTGATGTGGATACTGCACAGGTAACTGCTGTCATGTTGCACCACCCTCAAGATGTTCAACACATCCTATGTGGTGGATTGATGTTACACCTACACAAGATGTGTGCAGGCCTGTAGGATGTCTAGCATTCCACATCTACATTGTGACCATTATACAAAGGCCATGGCCGAACCATGAGTAGCCATTGTACGACAGGGTGTACATACAAGCACAACACTTCTAGTGTGTGTGTTGCTACATGTCTCTGGCCATCCCTCCATGGCCATGTGTGTACATGTGTTGTCCAAATGATAGTGATGGGCATCTATTTCACATGTCTGTGTTGTCCCATATGACATATATGCTCCACTGACAACAGGGTTATGCAGATGATGGGTGGTATGTGGGATATGTTTTCAGGTTAGGTAGGCAGTGTAGCAGCCAGGCCAATAGATGTCATGGACATGTCAAGATAGCACATCACATTGTGAGACATTCACAGCAGGGCTATGATCCACCCCGGTGAAACCTGTGTGCAGGCCATACTCCAGCCCACTGTGTAGTACTGTTTGTATTCACATGTGTAGATCAGATCTGTTGTACGTTCCTAAAGTGAACAGCACCTCCACCATTGTATGCACAGCTGTCAACATATCTGGCAATAAAGTTTGTGAGGAATCATGTTGGTGAGATGATTCACATAGTTTGCAAGTGTGGCACATGTTTAGTCATTGTGATGCATTGCAAGTCCAACCTGCATATTGTGACAAGACCATACATTATGTGTACATGTTGTGAATGGCCACATGGCAGATAGATTTGTGCATTACGGTTCCTGATAAATGATAACACTCTCACCTGCAATGGGCTGCTGTCGCCGCAGAATGCCAGAGGTACCTAAATAGGAGTAACACAGCAGTATGAGCATAATCCACCCTTGTATAAAGGCTACAGGGAGCAATGTGCATAACACATACACCAGTACATTAGACTATACTATGGTGTATGCACATGTGTGCATACACAGAGTAGCATACTATAGTATGCGGCATGTGTGTATACATTCTTTGCATATGATGTTACATTATATATTGTACAGTGACACATGCAGCTATGGAATATAGTTGTTATAGGTGCAGTACTGACTTACCAGGCAACTCCAGGCTCAGAGGTTGAGAGACATCCACCAACACAATATTGGCTAACGCTGGTGGATGTGGTTCTGCAGGTGTCCCCAGGTTGGGCAGTAGCTCCTCAGTACGTGTGAGTGGGGGTTGGGTTGGTGGTCCACCACCTGTTTCGCCTTGTTCCCTGGCGATTGCATTCGCACGCTGTTTTGCCCATCTAAGGAGGTCTGTACAGTGCCTGCACACCTGCTGGTATGTGCGGTTGTGGCCACCCACATCATTAACCCTCTGGCGAAGTTCCATCCACAGGGCATCCCGCTGATGTGCATCCAGTGGCACATGGCTGAACAGGATGTTGTGTTTATCAGGTAGGTATGGGATGAGGGCCTCATCCTCCAAGCGTGTAAAAGGGGGATGCCTTACACATGGTATACCTGGAAGACATAATGATGGAGACAGGTCACAGTACCTCAGAGACATACAGAGCTACAGCTGAACATACATGTGTATTGCATTACTTCAGTTTAAATAGTTGTATTTGCAAACCTACATGACACTGACGTGTTTGTGTCACACACATGTGACACTCAATGTTGAGTGGATATTATCACCATATATGTGTGCGTGTCACCTGATTACATTGCTCATACTCCATGTGGTTGCTGTCTTGATGTGGGCATGTCTGTTTGCCTGTACTGGTGTTCCTACCTATCAGCACATAGCTGGATGTGTTCACATTAATGCTGTCAACCTTGATGCAGTGTATATGTCACATATAAGGACTTACACTGCCTCAACAGACATGACCTGTGACCCTGCAGACATGCTCACATAAGGTTTTACATGTATGTGTTCTGCCATGTACATCTACACGGCACTGTACAGCGATTCAACATCCTGCCATGTATCACCTGTGTTGCACATGTGATACACATGGGACACTGGCTAGCCAGATGGTATTTGCAGGGATAGATATCAACTATGGCATGTACAGTCAAAGTCAACTAGTGGGCTATATGCCATGGGCCATGTATGCATCTAGGATGAAAGGTTACCTGGCAGTAGCCGACAGGTGGGTCTGTGGGGCCAGGTGGAGCTGTGCCACATTACTCATCCACAGGGTTAATGATACATATACCATGCATTACCATGTGGTCATCACACCATGTCTGAGAGGGGAGTGATGTTCAGCTTTGACAGACAGGAATGCATAGTATGGCAGGACTACGTCAAGTGTATGGGACAAGGATCTGTCGAGCATGTGGTAGATGGATGTCCATGAAGTATGTGTTCGAGAATAGGATGAGTACATGTAGCATGTCCAACATCACTGGGTTGGACATGGATTTATTCAGGCTATTGCATCATACTACATAGTGGAGATGGGAAATGGGAAGGCTGGTGTAGGCCATCTGCACATGGCCAATACCTCTTAAAGGAAATATGTGATCTGATATGGATCACTTGAGTGATCTGTATGGCTGGACAATGATCTCTATATTCATGAATGGCACTGTATTATTATTAGGGTTGCCACATATGTCTCCCTGACGGATGTGGTGACGTAGCTATCACAGGAAAAACAGCTGCCCAGCTGCATCCCTCACACACAAGTGTCCATTATGATGACCGTTGCCTAGGTAGTAGTTCATGGGTACAGGTTTATTAACATTGGGGTGACAATGCGAGTTAGCTATGTTTCCTAGGTCATAGTCATTTGCATACTTCAATAGGCAGATGCCTTCTGTTTGTCTGTGAGGTATAGACTACAATGAGGAGGAATAGAATTCATTAACCCTGACATACTTTAGCTGCCACTGGTTTGATGATCACGTATTATTCAGACACCTTCTGTAGTGTTGTTTCTGCCAGCAGTCCTGTTGCTAAACACTCCTGTGACATAGGAATGTACATCTAGTATACCGAGTGTAGGTGGTACACAGTATGGGTGATGATGTCCCATGACCTGGCAAGGTTATGATATGCAGTGTGACATCAACCATACTGTCATCTACATCTGTACTGCTGACATCACTTAAATGATCAAGGTTCATGGCCTTCCAGACCAGACTCAGCAGGGTAGTAGTGCAGTACTTCCCATTATCAGTGGTGTCTCCCCCTTTGTTGGGTTGTGATACCTGTTGGTGTGCACCATTCAGTGTGTACACAACCTGACATGGAGCTATGTTTTACATGATGTGTATGTGGAGAGCATCTTGTTTTGCCATATGTGTATGATACAACCTGTGATGTGGGCAGGTCCGATGCAGACTGAGTGCAGCTTGTACCTGCATAGTTGTATGTACAGGGGCCCTGTGGTGTACATGGATGTATGCTTGTGTACCTAATGGGGGGAGGGGGCCATGTTTTTATATTATCCAAGACCCTATCTGGATTGCTTATTCATTCTAAGCACTTGTTCAGGACTTGTAAACAGTACATAAGCTAATGATTACTATATCACTCAATATTTCACATCACCTACAAGTAAGGGTGAACAGGTTTTGTACATACTTTTCTCACTTGCGTAGAGTAATGTAGCTGTTCTACTCACTTTTCTCACTTATCTAGGTGAATGTAGTTCTATATTCAGACATGTCCAAGAGTTAACTGACAGTATTCTCACCTGTCTATCTGATGAATCTGGACATCTTGAGGAAATGTACACATTGATTCATGTACACAGACAAGCCTCTTCGCCTACCACCCAACACTACAACCTGTGAGAGATGCACTCATCTAGCCACACTGGAGGTAACAGTCTCTCCAACCAAGCCTGATCATGACTGTCATGTGGAGAAGGTACACAGTTGCACAACACCACACTCATCACATAAGCCTCACTGTATCTACCCCACCACTAAATGGGAAAACTACTCGTGTACCAACACATTATCTCAATGGTTTCTGGAATTCGTAAACACCAATGCCCTGACTCAACATATCCACACACCCACCAGGGGCAACAATATCCTAGACCTAGTCATTACCAACATGAGTGGCTGGTGTTCCACACATGAAGCCAACTCCTCATTGGTCCGATCAGACCATGTGCTGAACACCATTGATATCCACATCCAGCACCTAACCCCAATTAAGCAACCACAGTATAATATGTCTACAAGGCTAACTACATGCTTCTTTAGGCAGACGTGGCGGACGTCATGACACCCATGCAGATGGACAGTACTGCTACACAAATGCACTCTATAAGCACTTACAGGAGTGCATGGCTTGTGCTATCCCAAACAGAACCAGGATGCTATACTCATAATTAACTAAACCAATCTGGTGGTCCCCTGCCATAAACATATTGTACTACAGGAGGAAGAAACTGTTTCAAACGAAAGTACAATACCATGCATGTAGGAGATCCCTGGCCAGCCTCCATAAGAAGGTGAGATCCCTTATATGATCCTCCAAAGCTAGCTACGAAAACTTTAATGCAACTAATACCAACAACCACAGAGCCTCAATGTTAACAATCAGATCTGCCACATCCTGGCAGATCCCTCTCAAAGCTGCACACTCTGAAGGCAATATCACAGCATCCATGGGACTGGACAACATCTCAGGCTGCGTTTTACACAAACTTTGGATCGTACTGTCTCCTCAACTACGCACCATGTTCAATAATAGCCTCACATCGGGCATAGTGCCCCCTGAATGGCACACAGCAACAGTTATCCCACTCCACAAAGGTGGCACCACAACGCACCACAGGACCTATTTCCCTATAGGCCTGACTAGCCTGGTCTGCAACGCTATGGTGCACATCATGGATCACTGTCAGAGACATTGGGTACCTCCCAACCTTTGACCCCTCCCTGTTTGGCATTGTTAAGGCCGGACCATGCCTCCTAAACCTGATGGGCTTCTTAGAGACAGTTACCAAGGCATTAGATGAGGGTAAGGAGGCCTACCTAGATCTCTCATAGGCTTTCAACACCATTCCTCCTTCTGGTATTATCAACATACCCATCCGCCTGAACATTAACCCCTATGTCATGTGATGGTTTGCAAAGTGGCTCACGGACAGAACACACACAGTAGGAGTTGCATACCCTAGGTCCCACTGTATACCAGTTACAACTGCCGTCCCCCAGGGCTCAGTCCTAGGACCCCTCATGTTCGGTATATACTTCTCTGACATACAGACAAGCACAGGAGGGCTTTGGCTGAAAAGGTTTGCAGGACAACTGCAAACTAGGGGACATAATTGTTTCCCCAGCTGTTACAAACACCCTCTGGAAGGGTCGCACTGAGATGGATACCTGGTGTTAATATCATGGCATCAAGCTGAATGCCTAAAAGTGCATAGTCATCCCCTTTGGATATAACTAATTACCCTAGGACTACCACATAGCTGCTAGTCCCCTACATACAAAAAAGGTAATACGGGATCCGAAAACACCAGTAGATAGCAATCTCTCCTTTGATACCCATAATGACAAGGTGGTTAGAATATCCTTCTACATGCCCCCCCTAATCTCTAATGGGTTCACATCCAGATCAGAGGGGTCATTGTGACTCTACACATGTCATATCAGACCCATTAAAGGATACAACACCCCATTTGGGATATACCTTACATGACAACTGCAACAGCTTGGAAGACCACACCAGTACCACACCAAGAGGATTACTGACCTCAAACAGATGACCTATGCAGCCCAACCTACGAAACTCCAGCTGAACTCAGTTGCATACCGCATAGTCACAGGTGATCTCTGCTTGACATACAAGGCCCATGTCCAACCCTGTATTGCTGGATATGCTCCACCTAAACAGAAGCCCCTGAGGGCCACATGCTCTAGGGATATACATCTAACCACAACTATGAGTAGGACGTGCTGAACGGATAGATTCCTGACCCAGACACTCCCTATGCTTTGGAACGTGATTCCAATGTAAATCAGGCAGGGCCCCTCGCGAGCATTCTTCAAGGGAAACGTTGCCGTGTGGATGGGAGACAGACATGTACCAGGGGATCACTGCAGTGGCTCTGCCGGACTGAGGCACAGGGAACTATTGGCTCTGCCATTCAGAGGCACATGGAACCAACCTATGGGGGGGGGGCGAAAGACAACACACGCTAGCTAGGCTTACAGATACCCTTGGCAAGACAGCCTAGTACCTACCTTTGCACATATTACATGTCTTATGTGCATGGATAATTAAATAGCTCTTCCATTTTACTTTGCTATCATGCTGATAAACTGTCAGCTCACTAAAAGACATATGTATCCTGTTATTGTGTATTGTAAATGCCGATTGACATAACTAATGTTTGCCTAGCATTACAGTAATGCTATGTAGCTTGTAATACATATCTGCCTACAATACTGTATATTACACAGTTATTGGCACAATATCCCACAATGCAAAACATACGTGCACAGTGGCCCAACCTTCGACATTATTCTCTGTATTACACCCATACATATGGCTACAGTTACAATATATCAACATATGCTATCCCCTGTTATAGCACATACATGTTGGACCAACCCTGCCACTGACGTCGGCTGGTGAGGAGTATTTCTGTTCAAAGCCCTTATATAGCATCCCTTGTGGTGTATGTGGTGTTTGCCTTGTGACCTACAGCAGTACACACAAATACTACAAGCGTGACTATGCGCACCAATACATCACTACAAGATAACTGTTTCCACTATATGGATTGCGTGCACTTTAAATACTACAGAATAGTACTACATACACAGACATACTGACTGTTCTACATACCTTATTAGTAACCCGACATATCGTTAACAGTTGATTCAATCCTTTTCGGTTTGTTTTTCAATGTTATTTGTAATGTTCCGCTGGTATATACGGATGGTTTGAATGTGTGATGACACATCCTTTTCTAGTTACATATCGGTAACGTGGTATCCTGTCCACCAATTGCTGTTCCAAAGTAGTTAATTGGATGCACATCAGCTGTGCAGCTACTCCATTAGCCAATACCATGGCAACAGTGGTGCTTAAGTGAGTACTCCTTTTAGTGTTGTCCATTTGCCTTACTTTTGAGTGAGATGGCCTAGATGTGTTATTGCAATATATTTCAACAGCTATATGGAGGCACACAGAGATATATTAGCTTCATGACTCCCGTGGACTGTGTGTAATGGCTAGACAATTTAGTTCTACATGTGAGTACAGCTGTTATATTTTGGAACAGTGCTACTTATGCAGGGTTTGTTTGTACCTGATACTTCTGCAGATGTTTAAGTCTGGCAAGGATGTTTGGCCAGCTCAAGGCTGTATGGCTATGCATGAACTGTTATGTGGTATACAGTGTGCTCACCAGACATCCTTGATTTGGTGTACAAGTGTAGCATACTGTGCTGTTACTCACTAACTGCTAACACATGTAACGCACAAACCTCTCAAACGGGATTAGTGCAAACAAACCCTATTATATAAGCAGCTGTTCCATTGTATAACAGCCACTATTTCACTCAAGGCCATGTTAGTGTGTCTCTGACAAGGTATGTTAAGGCTTCTGCAGATGTCGTACAGTGTGTGAATGATTTGTGGTGTTATTACAGTTTGTATTGTAATATGTTTGGGTGTGGGTATGCTTAGCAAATGCAGGTGTGCAGGAACTGCTTTTATACATAATCGCTATGTGCGTGAGGGTTCCTTCCCTATTTGAACACCTTTCCTTTTGTGGACTAATACAATGGTATTTGCAGGCTGATTCATTAAGGCACTGTTATGTGGTTCCTGTATAGCATGCAGGTGATGTTAGTCCTTTAATCCCTTCGGTAATACATCTGAATGTAATAACATGTTGCTACATGAGAGCTGTGTATTTCTGTCATAGGTATTTGCAGTCATCATAGCTGTGTTGGTGGCTGACCCTCTTTGGCTAGGGTTGCCACCTTTTCATTTGTCCATAGTGGGTCCTTTTCAGGACACACATCTGATTTTACAGGCCGACACAAACCCGCGGTCAGTACAAGGGATAGAACTTTCCTTTCTTGCCTAATTATAAGCTTATTCTTGTAGCTGTTTAGTAGCTTATCCTGTTTCCTGTACCATGTAGGTAGTTTAGATACAGAAATAACTATTGTATGCAACTATTACAGTACATATGGGACATAATTATGTCCAACAATCCCAGGGCATTTGCCACATTTGATATATTTGGTCAGGACACAACCACCCAAAGAGGGAGTGTCCCTCGCAAAGTGGAATAGGTGGTAACACTATCACTGGCTCATGTCCATAGCACATACTTGTATTGGTGTATAGGCGTATACTCTCCATATCCTTTATTCATAAAGGTTGGTAGTGGCGGAATGTGTGATTGCTATGGTCTATGTTATACACATATGTGAACACTTCAACCGCTGTATACGGGAGATCTACAGAATTCTGAAACCACAGTGTTCTGACACACACAGTCCTGGGAACAGACTCCCATACCCCACATTACCGACATCGACAGTAACTCGCGAAGGTAACACAAACATGGAACACACACATGTACACACTGCTACCCAACACATCCAAACAAATCATCCTACACTACGTATGAGCAGGTGGCCAAGCCCCCCTACACACCCCATGTATGTGTCTGTGCCCTACACACCACCCACTACTTTAATATTCTACATCCTAGGTTGCACAAACAGATGCACAAAGCTAACCCACAACCAGACATTACAGTCCCCCAACAACACACACCACACACAGAACACACACTTACACACACTACAGCCCTAAGAAACACACGTACACACAGTAACCTACCCAAACCGCAACACCAGAATCACTGACTAATTGTCCATTAACATTGTGAGATTACACCTTGCGCATCTGGTGTTTTGGTACTGTGTTCTTTTGGTCTTAAACCTCGGGATTACATGCATCGCTATGTAAAGCAGTCGGTATGTAGTAGGTATCCCATTTATATGTACCTCCATGGTTTTGTAGATGTCGTTAACCTATCTATATATCTACATATATATGTATATCCCCATATATCGACATATCTCTCTCTCTCACTCTCTCTCTCTCTCTCTATATATATATATATATATATATATGATTGTGTATATATGTATATATATATATATATATATATATATATATATATATATATAAAACATACACCTTTCATTGTGTACATGCCGGTTTGTCCTATTTCAACACATTCCTACCTTTTGTGTTTTATCCTGTCATTATACACAACTGCCATTGGTACATCTCAGGTAGCTTAGTGGTATGTTATTGTGATGAATGTGTACATGGTTGCGTGTTCTAATCCTGGCAGTGATATCTTACCTCGCAGAGCAGGAACTGGTAGTGCAAGGGTGATGAACACACATTTTAGCGGTTGTGTGGTCCACATGTTTATTATTCTGTGGAGAACTACCTATATATGCAAGCTGTGTTTAAGGTATACTATGTAACATGTACACATCTATGAAGATTCCTGTCAGGGATACTCCCCATTATTTGGAAACACATCCCTGATTACATTATACAAAACCCCTCACTAACACTCCGGGGAATCCTTGCAGAGTGGGTGGTGAACAGTAGCTACATCCCAGGGATCCCGCAAGTGGCTCTGCTCCACAGAGGGACAGTTAGTTGATTGATGTGGTGGTGACAGCGGACATGTTTTACCTATGCTTATGAGTGGCCTCGGCGGTTGGGCATGTACCTACCTATGTATCTATAAACCTGTACATACAGTATGGACACATGCTGATAGCTTAATATCCTGTTCAAGTATTGACTTACCTTGTGCCAATGGCTGTTGTGTGTACAATAGTTGAGGGCTACCTATGTAGGATGCATACAGTAGATCATCTATACATGACAATTTACAGGTGGTCGTGTGTGTGTGCCATCCATGTTTGCTGTGTGTGCAGGTGGAGAAGGTTGTCAGTCCATGAGTACCTACACTGTCAGTGTGTGTGCTATACATTCCCTCTTTGCCAAGACATAGGCATACTGGGCACGCCTTCGTCTGCCTACTGGGGTTAGCACAGGGTGTTCATGGTCTGAGCCCCCCTGTGCCTGTGGGTCCCTTGGCAATGGTGGTGGGCTGTGATGGCCTTCACCATTCTGTCCCTGCTACAGCTGTTTCCGCAGGATCATATTGTGTAGCATGGCTCATACTACGAAGATGTGGGCACACATTCCTGGAAAGTGCTGCAAGGCTCCACCAGATATGTCCAAGCAACGGAACCTTGATTTCAGCATCCCAAACACTTGCTCTATGATGAGTCTGGTTTCTGCGTGTGCCTCATTATGGCGTTCTTGCGTGGCTGTGTGTGCATTTCTGATGGGTGACAAACATCCACGGTTCCAGTGCATAGCCAGCATCCCCCACCAGGTGGCCATATGGGATGTCCTCCCTGGCAAATACCTGATAAAGCTGTGAGGCATGCCAGATGTGGGAGTCATGATAGCTTCCAGGACTGCCGGCACAAACATCCATGAAAATGTCCTGGGCATTGCACACGACCTGGCAGTTGATGGAGGGGAATCCCTTGTGGTTTATGTTGTGCCTACCCTAATCACTGGGTGGTGACTTGATGTGTATGTGCGCGCAGTCTATTGCACCCAGTACCTCCGGGTAGTCCGCCACAAGGTGGAAGAGATGCATATTGCTGGCCAACTCCTTATGCATTCGGGGGAAGTGTATGTGCTCATTGGCATGTGGTATTATGGCATCCAGGAACTAGTGGAGTACCCTGGATGCTGATACCTATGAGATTCCCATGATATCCCCAGTTGGCCTTTGGAAGGTACCTGTGGCTAGTATTCTGAAGCTTACACATACCTTTGTGTCCACTGGAATGGGTTCCCCTCTGTTATTTCTGGCTCTGAGGCATGGCTGGCACAGCTCAACAAGTTGCTGTATGATGTCCCTGTCCACCCTGTAACAATCTACTATCTCCACATCATGTAGCCCCTGGTAGGTTACCCTGGGTCTGAACACTCGTCTCCTCCTCTGGTATCTGAGATGGTTGTCAGCATCATCCTCCACTCCACCGTCAGTCTCCAACACATGCTGGTGAATCAAAGCTATCGCAGCCCCTAACATATACATATTAAAAGTTCCCCATCTGTATACACCAATGTTGCAGAGTGCCTGGGAATACACAAGTGTGTGTGTGTGTGGGGGGAGGGGGGCTTTCACACCTTATACTATTGTGTAATGGATGATGCTGGTGTATTTGGTTGTGTTTGTGGTATTCCAGCTGCAGGATATCTTAATTATTGGTTTTACAGCAGGTACTGCTATTGTGGGGCCTTTGGTGTTGACTTACGCTTGTCTGCTGTGATTCATCTATTGCCATTTACTTCTATTTTCAACCCAATTCACCTCCCATTGTCAGGCATGCATCCAGCTACTGCCTTTCTTGTTTTGTGCTTCCACAACCCAGGATTGTGTTGGGAAATGTGTTATGTAGCTGATCTACAGCAAGTTTGCTTTGTTCTGCTGTGACAGTTCTTTTTTCTTTGCTGTACGGCACCTCCCCTTTCCTGTTCTGCAGGTAGCTGCTAGCAGCCTTGTTAGCTGTTGTGTATGGCCCACTATAAGTTTCTAGGTGTCAATTACTCATTTGTACTCCAGTTACCATGCTGCAGCATTTCCTTATTGTCTTCCCATAACCTTCCTGTTTCACCTAAGTTGTGCACCCAGTTTCTGGCTTTTGAGCACATTTTCATCCACGTTCACATGCACTTTCGGTCATCTTGTGTGCTCTCTGCTAAGCATAGCTATGGCTAGGTACACACCCCTATCCTGTGGCTTTGCTTAGCAACAGGCAACCCAGATTACCAATGCTCCAATGTGCTTACAGCTATGGTGGTGCACACCTCTCATTATGTCATGTTTACCTCCAGACCACTCCTCGGTGTTGTACCGCTGTGCCATGTGGTACATCCTTATGCCGGCGGGACGTTTGCGATTCAGTATTACTTGACTCATTTGCATGGCATTGACTACTAATTCCTAGTTACCACGTGTAACACTGTCACAGACCCTTAGCAACCCTTGTGCCTTGGTTGTGGTGTAGCATGCATACCATTGACTATTATGGCTAAATCATGATTTGTGTTACATTGCAGTTTTATGACATCTAAATATATTTTCCTTGTGTTCCCTTTTGCGCACCCATGCACTGTGGTTGTACTTTGCGTTAGTGTGGCTATGACCTAATGTTATTTTTTATGTGTTGTGCATGTTTTTTTTATGGCATTGGCTGTATATTTAGCCATTGGTATATGTTAACATTGTAATACGTAAGTTTGGTCCACTTTCATGGCTCCGTTGTTCTGTTTGAAAAAATGTAAACCGTTTTTTTTTGGTTTACATGTCTGCATGCTTACTTTACGCCTGCACCACTTCATGAATCACTACATACCTTCATTTGCATGCTACACTTTTGTACATGGGGTAATTAGCATACAAGCGCCGTGAGCTGCACAGCTCTGGCGTACGCTGGTAGTACACATGGAAACAGCTCTTACCTGAATCGCTCAACAGCCAAATTTGGCGCTAGATCACCGATGCTACTCCGGCACATGCTTCATGAATCCCTGGGTCTGTGTTAACTTTATTGAATTTCTCTTTATATCTAGCTCATTTAAAGAAATCTATTTTTCAATGCTTTATTCTCTTTTTCTGTTAACTGCTTTACTTTCTGTGTTTTCTTTCATTACCTTTTTTTTCTATATTCATTTCATGTACATTTTACATACTTTATTTCTCTCATCACACTGCCAATTTCCTTTACTACTCTGCTTAAGTAACTTGGCACTTCTCTTTTTCCTTGTAAAAATATATTTGCTTATATAACAATTCTTGTATTTTACTTGATTTCTTTCATGTAATTATTTTTCGTTGTCAGAGTACTTTCTATCATTATGTTCTAAATCATCCAATGCTTTGTTATATGTTCTTTTATATTTTTCTTTCTCCACTTTCTCACATATTGCCACTGTAAAAAAAACAAAAATTGTTTTGTATTTTTCCTTAAATATCATCCACCATTCAGATCAATTTTTACACAATGTTCTCATAGTAATATGATAACTGCGGTGGTGGTGCTGCGGTAGCGTTGTCACCTCCCAGTAAGACGTTGTCCTGTTCGATTCTCAGCTAGAGCGTCTTCTATGTGGAGACATGCATGAATGGGAATGCCTTCGTTGAAGGTTGTGCGTCAGGGCCGGCAACTCGGCATGTAAAAATCTACTGCCAATCATTAGCGGACCAGAGTTCCGCTGTGGCAACCCCTAACCGGGACAAGCCAAAAGACACAACAACGTTCTCATAGTAATATGATCTTTCCTTAACTGTATTACTAATCTCTTTTCTTCTTCACTCCATGCTTTCTCATTTATCCCTTTTATTCCATTGCCCATTTTTATATGCTCCCCATTTTACTTTATCTCTAGCCATATTGCAAGATGATCAGAAAATCCTGTTTCAACTACCCCCCTTCTTCTATGACTAAGCCTCCTGATAAGTCCATGAATTTTTGTACCAAAGTTTTACCTTGCCATACCTTATAACTCCTAACATTTTTCTTATATAATTTTCTTTCTTTTTACTCTTGCCTATTAAACCACAATTAAAGTCTCCTGTTATTATAATATTCATTTATATCACTACATAGTCTAAAATCTGATGAAATAAGCTTTCCCTTTCTTTACAATTAGTATAAGCATATAATGTTCTAATTCTTTATACATGTTCTTTCCATTTTAAATCTTCAATTTAATCTTTTCATTTTTGCTAAAGTTACATCTAATATTTTACTGTATTTCTACAGAATAGAGTTATTCCAGAACATCTCTCATTTCTTGAATTCCATATTATCTTTTCTCCCCATAGGTTTCTCTGTTTGTAACCTTTCTTCATTTGTTAAAAATTGTGTGTCTTCTAATATAATTACATCTATATCGCATTTATTACACAACTCCAAAACTCCTAATCTTCTTACCGTATTTTTAATATTATCCACAATTACAGAAAGCACTCTAAAATTTGCTTTTTCATCCAGATTCAATAAAACTTACATGGTCCATTTACAGCACATGGTAGTGCACTGTTTTGGATTGAATAAGTGAGTCTACATGGTATGTCAAGCCGTGCACCACTGCACAAACAAGGTAAACACCATGGAAAACAAATTACTGCATAAGCAGCTGAATTGTATGCTAATCAACCAATCCAAGATGGAGGAGTTGTTCAACAAGCTATAAAGCAACCATGCAGACTCATTGCTGGTTTTCCATGTGAATTTCAAAACCTATTGGAATAGATCCACAGAAAGGAGTCAACACAATGTTAGGTGGTGCTGTCGCTTTAATTCATGTATATGTACAACAGGCTGAAGTCTATGCTACTGCTGTTGCTAATAGACCAAGTCCAAGAAGGAGAAGAATTTTCAGATCCCAGATAACTTATCACAATCTACATGATGTGGACATTGTACAGCGCAACAGGATGGATAGAGACACACTACAGGCACTCTGCAATCTCTGTCATCCTCAACTCAGAGCCAGGACAAGCCAAAGGGAGCCCATCCCACTGGAGTCAAAGGTATTTGTAGCACTTCAAATTTTAGCTACAGTACCTTTCAGAGACCAACAGGGGACATGCATGGGGTGTCACAGGCATCAGCATCCAGGATCCTCTATCAATTCTTGAATCCTATGCTAGAACATGCTAGTTACCACATATTTCACTGTACTCCTGAGGATAGGGCCAGAAATATGCAGGATTTCTACCATGTAACACACTACCCTGGAGTGCTGGGTACTATAGATTGCACACATGTAGAAATTAAGGCACCACTCAAGGAACAGGGAAGGCTCTACATTAATAGAAAGAGATTCTACTCTATTAACTGCCAAGTCATGTGTAATGCCAAGGGAATCATCTTGAATATGTGTGCAGGCAGTTACCATGACTCGCATATCTTGCACACCTCACAACTGTATCAAATGTTCATTAGAGGGGATATTCCGCAAGGTCATTTACTGAGGGTGCAGGCTGTGCACTGGAATCATGGCTCATGACACCCATAAGAAATGCATACACACCTGCTGAAGAATGTCATAATGAAGCACACACTCAAACCAGAAATATCATAGAGTGTGTGTTTGAGCTGCTGAAGTCATGGCTCCAGTGCTTAGATACACCTGAGGGAGCCCTACAGTACAATCTATGGATATGTACTGAAATATTCACAGTATGTGCCATGCTAAACAACATAATCCTGAGAAAACAGCTTCAGCAGGATCAACAAGGGTATGGGACACACATACCACCACCAATGTCAAGGTCACCACAGCCACAGGTGAGGAGTCAGAAAGGGAAGTAGTAGCTGCTGTGGGTGCAGACAGATGTAGTCATGCTCAATATTCCCTTGCACTGGCTAAGAGCCAATGCATAGCACTCACTTACTCACCACCTAAGGGCTTAAAGTCTTCCTTCAATGCACATACATATAGCAACAGATGCCTTGCAATTCTCACAAAATGTACCTACCATGTATTGGCTTTGTACTGCTTGCATCAGACAGAGTCAGCCCTGAACTAAAACTGCTGTAACTGCTGGATTTACAAGGTAAGTGTTGAACCTGGAGTGCATTGCGTAATAAAATGAATAACTGTCATATCCCTGTATGTTGTTACTTGGTAGGGTAAGCAAGTAAATGGTGGGAGATTTGCACAGAAATTACCTTAACATGTGACAGAAGAGACTTATTTAACTTATATGTGTCCTTTAGTAAGTCCAAAAAATAAAAAGAGCACTGAATACACTCAAATCGCAAGTTAAAACCTCTCTCCAGAAATAAAACTTTCACCTTAAGGCTTCCTCACTCAAATACATCTTAGTAATAGCAGTCAACAATTAAATACTCATTAAAGTCACATGACACAATTTCAAACAGATTGATGTAATTCCCTTAAATAAGGTTTTAAAGTGAAACAGTCATTTAGTCCTGGTGGTAAATGGGACTTCATCTGCAAGATCCATTTAATTTATTCACTTTCTGTTAACATTTTTACATCTCCACCTCTAAGTAGTTTATAAATAACCTTCAATATCAAAAATTTAAACACGTTGTTCACCTCTATCTAAAATTTGTTTACTTAATGCATTTGTCAATAATTTACGTTTTATTTCGCTAAGATGACCAGCTATACGCTCTTTGAACTTTCTGTTGGTCATTCCCACATAATAGCTTTCACATAATTCACATTTAGCCATATAAACTAAGTTACTGGTATTTAAGTTTCCATAAGCCTGTAATATAAACTCCTTTTTTGGGACATGATGTACCATTGATCGCTTCATATATAAATGTTTACAATAAAGGCAATTATTACATTTAAAAGTACCCTGCTTACATCCACTTCCTAGAAAAAAAAATGAACATACATATAGTAACATTGATGCCATGCAACTCTTACAAAATTTACCTACCATGTATTGGCTTTGTACTGCTTGCATCAGACAGAGTCAGCCCTGAACTAAAACTGTTGCAACTGCTGGATTTACAAAGTAAGTGTTGAACCTGGAGTGTATTGCTTAATAAAATGAATGACTGGCATATCCTTGTATGCTGTTACTCGGTAATGTAAGCAAGTAAATGGTGGGAGTTTTGTACAGAAATTATCTTAATGTGACAGAAGAGACTTATTTGACTTATATGTGTTCGTTATTAAGTATTAGGCCTCAGGCATCAAAGATTTACACAGTCATATCTCTCAAAAGTAGTCATGGTCACTGCATGCCCTCAGTGTAGCACCATACATTTGTACTGGAAAATAATTAAAGAGAGAAGTTAGAAAGTCATGATTCACATTTCAATTTCAAACTTCAAAACCCTCACAAGATCATTAACAATAAAGATGGAAAAATGTTGATGCTATCAATTGTCTAACTTTCTAAGACTAATATAAGTCAAAGGTACAATTACCAGTTCAATATCACAGATGTAGATATACTAAGCATTAAATCACCTATGCACCCTGAGCATCAGACACAAAGTTTATGTATTCCTGAATCCAAGACATACAAAACAGGGATATGGCACAGTTATCATAACTTGCACAGGGTGTTGTGGGAGGGGGCAGGAAGCCTAGGCTTACACAAAAGGTCAGTGAGTGTGTGTATATAAGAAAGAGAATCAGGCAGACATTTGGATAAAGTAACAAATGGCCAGTGAGACAAAATGAGGTATAAGCTGCATGGCTGAACAATGTAACTATTGTGTGTGTGTTTGTATGGGTCCTCCAGGTGAAATTGGTGTGTGAGTGTCTGCATGAATACAGCCAAACTCTGTGTTAGCTCTACTTGTTGGTATGTTGGACAGGTGTGAGCCATGCATGGTAAAGGAGGGAGTTCATTGTTGTTGTACCTGACCATGAGAACTAGCTCTGCCAGGAGTTATGGTGGGGCATCCACTTCCATGGTCAGATGCACTGCTGCTAACTGAACATGACTGATATATGCTGGATGAGCTCCACTCATGAGGATACCCAGGACCATGACCCTATGGCCTGTCACATCTGGGTGTGGACAGCTCAATCACTGATAGAATAGTGGAAGTACTGCCACTATGGGAGCATGATCAGGCATGGCCACGTGAGGTAACATCAAATAATGTACCTGACCTATGCCAACGAGGATGCTGTCCCCTCCCAGCAAATGTTCCATCACATAAACCACATTTTCCAATGTGTCATTCATCTGATCCATTGAACTGGCAACATGGTGGAGGCAGTCACACACAACAGTCTGTGCTGCATCTACAACCCTAAGCATTCCTGTGTTGCAGCTATGGAAACATGACTGTACATCCATAATGGCCCTAAACATATGGTTGGATGGGGGGAGACACTTGGATCAGGTGGGCAATGGACAGCAGGCCTCTTCTGAGCACCCCTAGCAACCCTGCTGCATGGCACTTTGTCCACACTTTGGCTAAAGCCAGAATCAATATGCACTGAAGCTGCAGTAACCATGCTTCCATTTTCTTGATCGATTGTCTTGCCCTCAACCTGTCCAATATCTGAGGGCTCACTGGAATGGGAAGGTGTAGGCATACTGTCTGTGTCTGATGAAATTTCAAGGGTTGGCTGTATGTCAACTTCAGTGTCAGATTTAACCTCTGCACCCTCCCAACTGTGCCTCTGTTTGGCCACCATTATCATTAGAGTCTGCTGATACTCTGACATCAGGTGATAGAAGCCCACACTTCCACTGAAAGGACCACCTGTGATAATAAGCAACAAATGAAGGAACAATTAATACCTACACTACTATAGCCCAATATATGATAACAAAATAACAGTGGTGCCACTATTAGACAGTACAGCAATGCACACAATAGTCCTGACAGCAACATCACACAGTAAAATATTTCTTTGCATTGATCATCAGTACTGACATAAAAATGTTTGGCTTACCATGTGCAAATTATGTTATGCTCCTTATGCCAGATGGTCCTGGAAGACGTTAAGCAAAAGGTAAGGACAACATCATCACAATTCATTGTAAACCAGGGGGGTGATACTTTTTTCCCTTTATATATACATTAACTGTACTTTCAACAAGAACTTGAATGACAAATATGACCTAAGCCCATATGTAATCAATCAGAATGTGTTGTTAACTGTCACAATCTTCAGTCCTTCTCCCAAACAAATCCTTGTGAAATCAAACTAATGTATTGATTTAGATTGTTTTACTATAAACAGTACTTAACAACTGAGATAAAAAAAGCCTACATGGAAACTTCTCCTGGAACATGCTTGCTTTCCCAGAAACAATAGCACCAATGTCAAGGACATGCTGTTCCGCACTTTCATGGTAGCTGTCTGGATCCCTGACTGTGGACACGAACTCTTCATTTGTTGTTAGTAGTGGCTCTGTAGAAAGACCTCCCCAGTACCCATCTGTTCACTGGCCACTGCAGCTGCTCTACTCCATGCAGATGAGATCATGGCAGTGGCCCTATGGTGCACCTGATCATATGTCCTGCCATCTTCACCTACTGCATTAACATCTGCAACTATCTGCTGCCAAATTTGTATTCTGCTTGACATATCTCTATGTCCTTTCTCAAGCAGAAAGGCACCATGTCACCTAAAAGCCTCCACAATGACCTGATTCTCAGGGTCAGTGAAGGGTAGTTTTCAGGGAATGAGACACCTGGGTGCCATAGTGCTGGGTGTCCTAAAAGACAACAACAGATATATATAACTACACACAAAAATAATGTAAAAGGTAGCACTTCAGTATTACCCACTGGAGAAACATAAAACAGTCTATTGATTTGAAATACGAACAACAGGCTGGATACCAACAAAGGAGAGTAACAATAGCAATGTATCCTTGTTTATGTCGTAACAGAAATGCAGCTTTGCTCCCCCCATCCCAAAAGAATAGACAAATGACAGATTTTTCTAACAAACCATCTTTGAAATGCTAAAAGTGCTATCATGTGAACTGCTCCTGAAACATGTCTACAGATTTAACACAGAACAGTCCAGTTTAAGATATTGCCACTCATGTACACCTGTTCACCTTCAGTTTCCCTAGCTACACAGTTGCCTTTTTATGGTGTAGATTCAGTGCTGTCAACACAGTGAAGATGCAAATGAGCTGTGAATTCATAAAAATTGCTGAATCCCAAATACGTGGCTCTTTGCAGCAGATATAAACATAGTGCAGGCACTTCCTCAGTGTTAGTTTTTAATGGCCAGGTAAAAATCCAGCAGTAGAAATGCCCAATACAGCTCCAATCATCCAGTTTATTTAAGGTCACAGTAAAACACATAAGAAGAAAAGTAGATAAACGTCTGTAAAATACCTTGTGGTTTCATCTATCAAACATCATCAGATATATAGTATCAATATGATGACAATCATCATATAATATACCCAATCAAGTTTCAAAACCACCAATAACAAATAAGAATTTATTAAAACTTTCAATATAGTTAAAAGAACTATACTGATGATTTTTTTTTCAACAAATGAGTGGAGTGCCAGTTGTGCCCCCTTATATGCCAACATGATTTTAATTGTGTAGGAACAATTATACATTATCAATTATAAATATAAGGATTGTTGGACCTTATACAAAAGGTTCTTGGATGATATAATAATTTTTTGGGTGGAGGCAGAAGAAAAGTTAAAAGAATTCCTGGATTATATAGCAGGCACTACTACCTTTTTACGGTTTAATCATTATTTTGATTGTTGCTCTGTGAACTGTCTGGACATTATCTTACAAAAATATAAATAAGGGTTTAAGTCCAGTATGTTTAGGAAACAAAACTACGCTAATTCTTTACTCCATTTTACAAGTTCACACCCTTACCATCAAAAAATTGGTATAATTAAAGGGCAGTTTGTTCATATTAGTAGGATGCATTCTATTGACCAATATTTAAAAAAGAGTGTTG
Source organism: Protopterus annectens (assembly GCF_019279795.1). Classification (NCBI taxonomy): domain Eukaryota; kingdom Metazoa; phylum Chordata; order Ceratodontiformes; family Protopteridae; genus Protopterus; species Protopterus annectens. Next base: position 1,729,986,594 of record NC_056743.1, read on the forward strand.
TTTTAACTAAGATGTTCTTGGAGAGAGGTTACTCCAAAGACGTTGTAGAAAAAATTTACATTGAGGTCTTAGAGGGTAGAGCAAATAGGTTCCACACAATATTGGGTGTGGATCCCATAGAAGGGCATGTGCTAGCTGGGGATTCGCAATTAGAAGAAAATAGGGACCTGGAGTGTGTGAGAGCCTTTATAATAGAATTTAATGGGGGCTCACAGATTATTAAAGGACTAATGGAAAGAGAATGGTGCAGGTTTTCTAACCTTTCTGATCCTGCAGGTATGTTTGATATACTGTTTAAGATCATTTAGTCGGGGTCCCAATGTCAAAGACCTACTGGAAAAAAATGGGAATTCCAGAAAAGCAGAGACATTTAAATGCAGTTTATGCTCCCAGTGTAGGTACATTTTCAACAGAGAGGCAGTAGTATTAGAAGCCAGGGACATGCATTTGACAAGTAAGGCTTGTAGTATTTGTGACTCCAGAGGCTTAATTTAGATGTCCCTATACAACAAATGTACAGCCTTCTATGTAGGCAAAACTGAGAGAAAGATGAGAAAAAGAATCTATGAACACAACTACAATATACATAGTAAAAACCTGGGAAGTGTTTTATACAGCAAATCTACAAACACAACTACAATATACGTAGTAAAAACCTGGGAAGTGTTTTATACAAACATACCATTACATGTGCTGATGCAAATTTTTCTTTTTTTTTTTTTTTGTATTAGAGAAATCTATGAGTAGGTACTCAGCCTATGAAAGCGTAGTCTTCCTAGAGGAAAGGTGAAACTAAAACATAGAGAACATTCCCAGTATTTCCCTTGGGAGGGTGGTCCTTTGGTGGAATTTTTGGTTCAATCCTCATTCACTATCCTGGTTAATAAGAGACCAGCCCTGATAAGGGCTTTTAACTCTGTGTTTCTGCATCTGTGGGAAAATGTCAGACTGGAACTATTCTATAGCCTGCTTAGTATAGCCCTAACAAGGGCTTTTGTGGTGGATGCAATAAGACCCTGATGAGGGTTTCTCCCTTAGATGCTTGAGCATCCGTAGGCTTGGGTCAGCAAGTGGCTATGCCGACCAGGGTTATTATGGCTGCACTTTCACTGTAATCAGCTTGCAGATACCAGCCTGATAAGAGCAATTGCTTAGGTGTATCTGGCCCCTTGGTATAAGCCACCATTTGAATTGCTCAGTCCTACATGAATGACCCCTGTGCTAAGGGTCCCTAGTGGTAGGAGGTTGTAAAGTAAAGTGAGTTAGTAGTAAATCAAAACTATTACAGTGCTGTGGTAAATGAATCCAAATCACCATACAACCGACAAGAACCTGAAAGCAACAACAATGTAAAACCATCAAACGCACAGAAAGACAGCCACCACCAGAAAAACACAAGATGAAGTAAGCACAAACCAGACCACCTGGAGATCCCCTGTATCCTACCACAGCCTGAGAATGGGGTGTTCCCAGACTCCACAACTACAAGGCACACAAATGCAGGAAAAACGGCATCTCCCAACACTAGAATCACCAAAGATACAGCAGGAGAAGAGGGACAAAACCTGGAAAAGAAAAAGGGATCTAGCACACCTGTGGCACACACTGATAACAGGACAGAGGAAAATGAACTCAAGGACAAGCCCCCAGAGGTCTGGAACCACTCCTCAAAACCACTAACTGAGAACAAATTGAATGTACTAAGGAGAGGCCTTACCTTTCTACCCGCAAGGAAAGCTAGACTCACCCAGACCATCATTGACATAAGATTATTCATGAAGAAGTTACAAATGAAACTGTTTTTTCACCAAAATGGAAAAGACAAAAACAACTGGACACCCATGCCCTACGAATTGGAAACAAACAAATAATTTTTGCCCCCCACCAAACCTCATCATTACCACCTTCCAAGACAAATGCAAGTCTGAGATAAGGAAATTTCTCCAAAGCACCCAAAAGAGAAAACTGTACAACATAATAAAAGATGAAATGGAAGTACTGAACGGACTCAGCATGAATAAGAGCAGAAGTATCATGAAGGCAGACAAAGGAGGGGGCATATTCATCACAGACACTCTGAGCTATAACTCAAAGATCAGGAACATGCTAAGCAACCAACTTTACTATGAAGGCAGCAAACTGGACGACATCAGACTAGCCTATGAAAACCTCAATGCAGAATTGGAAGACCTAAATTTAGAAGGACTTATAAGCGAGAACATTTTGGAGTTTCTCACTGTTAACCATCCTAGATTCCCTCAGTTCTTCAGGATCCCAAAACATCATAAAAACCTACTAGATCCCCTGTACAGCCCCGTGATAGCCAGCGGAGTTTCCATCACCCAACCCATGGCACTATAACTGGACTTTACACTGAAACCGCTAGCAGAAAACAACAAATCCTTTATACTGGACTCCATGGACTTTCTCCACAAAATCAAAAATGTACCAGTAATAGGAGATGCATTCCTTGTGACTATTGATGTTGAATTGCTGTATTCAGTTCTCCCACATGACTATGGTAAATCAGCTATGGTGGAAGCTTACAATCTTGACCATGCATCACTCCCTGGAGAAACTGAAAAGTACAGCAAACTCCTCTCTCTGGTCTTGAAAAACAAATATTTCTGCTTTAATGACAATGTATACAGGCAAACCATGGGTATTGCTATGGGCACAGCCATGGCCCCAAGCCTAGCCAACACGGTCCTCTGAAAATGGGAGCCTGATTACATCTACAACTCCCCCTTCTACAATCACATGGGATGTTACTTCAGGTTCATCAATGACGTCTTATTAATAGGGAATGGAAGAGCAGAATACCTGGTGGAATTCCTCAACTACATCAACAGCTCCACTGGTTTTCTGAGATTCACCACGAAATTGAGCAAAAAGGAGGTAGAGTTCCTGGACATGCTTCTCATCAAACAAAAAAAAGATGAAAATTCCCTGACCCACAATCTCTTTTGCAAACCCACCAGGGTGAATTACCACCTCCATGCCAGAAGCATGCATCCTCTGTGCCTAAAGAAGAATGTCATCAAATCTTAAGGACTAAGGATTGCTCATGTCTTGAAAGAAATGGACCACTTTTTACACAACATCCAGCAACTTGAAAAGGATTTTTTCACAAGAGGCTACTCATAGAGACTACTGCACAATATTTTGGGGCCCGTCATCCAAAAGAAAACCAATGGTACCTTCAGAACACTCTACAGCATAAGAACCCCAAGGACAATGAATACCAAATTCAAGTTAAATTGCATCCAACAGTTTTCCACTGAGTACAGTGATATCCAGAGGATCATTAGAACAAATTGGCTAATCATATGTGGAAACAGGACATTCAGCCACATCCAGCCAGACAACCTAAGCTTCACTATCAGGAGAGGCTTTGACATCAGGGACTACGTTGAGAGGAGTAACAGTTCCCAATACCTTCCAGTGGGCACCTATGCTTGCAGCAGCCCTCCATACCAGTATTGCCGCCATGAGCAACAAGGACCATTTCATCTGTCCAAACCAAATGATCTACTGAGCTAAAGTCCAAGGAAACTGCAACACAGAAGGGGTTGTTTATCATGCAGAATGCAACAAATGCACAGCTTTTTACATCAGCAAGACTATTAACCAACTAAAAACTAGAGTGCCAAACACCTACATGACGTGAGGCACTTTCATACGACCAATCCCCTGGCGATGCATGCCACAAAAAAGCCAGGACATAATCTTTTCAAATTCCACATCCTAGAGCACCTACCCAAGACTCCATTCTCAAGGAGTTACAATGACCTACTAGAAAAGAAAAAGTTACTTTGGAAAATTGAGTTACAATCCAGAATTCTGCAAGACTCAATAACATGGAATCCCTGATACCCATACTGAACCTGAGGACTCTGAACCATCTTTATTACGGCTGATCTATTTTGACTTAACACCACCTGTTGAAGTCAGCCCAGCCAGTGCAATATTAACACAGTTAATGGGCCCTCCTGATTTGACTGGACATAACTGGATAACTGGTTTTACCATATTGTCTCTCTTGAAGGAATTCAATTTATTCATACCACCTATTGGATATTCCTTCAAATCCTAATATACTTTTTCAGAAGTCTGGACTTGCTCACAAGCTTGGACTTTCTCAATGATCAACCAAGTGGTAACTGGACCCATTTCACAAGGTATTATTTTTTATAACTGGGCCTTCTCAGGTGAATGTTTTCATTTATAACTCTAACTTATTTTTTTTATAATATGGATTTGTTTTTTTGAGTCTTTTTAAAGTCTTGTTATAGTTTTTATAGCTTTCATAGTGTTTATAGATTGTGTGTTCATTTTAGTTTTAAATAGATGCTTAAAGTTGTTTTGTGTATACTCTAATTAGCTCACATACTGCTCTCAGCTATCTCTATTTTTCCTCTAATTTTCCTCCACACTATTTAAAATTGACACTCTGGCATTCCTCTTCAAACTCAAATCATTCTTGTCCCATATCCCTCCTTATTACACTGCTTTGATTCACTGACCCCACCACTCCTTGATAATTCTCTCTGTTCTCATTCCAGTAGTTTTATTGATCACATGCCATTCTCTCTGGTTTACATGATTGTTCCCCACAGTTTAATACCAGGTTTATTTTGGCAACATTTTTTCACCAGTTTCACTCTTGTACACCCCTCTCCCCTCTAGTTACTATCCCCTAGCTTCACTTTTACCACTTTTTACTGCTTTTCATCTCTGTAGTCTTGTTCTCCTCCATTTATACATGGCAGCTCTGCCCCTCTCTCCACCCTCCTTATCATATGTCCTGGATTATCTGTTTTGTGTCCTATATGGCTATTCCTGCTTACCACCTAGCTATTCATTTACAAATGTACAGCAATAATGTGATATCCTTAAAACTTCAACGTAAAATCTGATACAAAGATGGAGATTTTCACTCCAGCTAATTTCACTTGTTTATAACTTTTATAGCTTATACAGGGGTTAATGTATAATAGCGTTCACATGCACTCATGTGCCGTATCGATTCAAACTGTAAATGTATTTTATGATTTTTATGAACACACCGATTCCCCTCCCCCACGTGAGCTCTCCCTTCACCTACCTACTTTGAGGTCGCTTGACACATTCCACCTTTAGTTCTGCCTAGCTACCTCTGTATCTTTGCTTGGGCCCGCTCCCCACCTCTACCTTTTCCATGTGGAGTCCATACTGCTTTACACACAATGCCTATACCTTTCACTTAGAAATACCATTGCTTATAAAACCCACAAGTATTGGATAAGTAAAATAAAATAGAATATTTATGTTCCCCATTAAAATTTGCATCACCTCTGTTTGTTTGGTAGATTTGTTAAACTTAGTCCACTACCAAAAGTGTATCATAAAAACTACTTCCATATCCTTAATTTTTGAAGATGGAAGCAGGGGGATGCCTCCTTGAAGAAGACACTGAAATTGCCTAGCGTAACTTAAGTGTCCCCAGTCCCCATAGTGGCACAGCACTCATACAGATGCGTGTACAGCCACGTTCCCCTTTTCTAGCCTCCCCACCATTTTAGAATGTGGCATTGTTTGTCTCTTTCTCTATCACAAAAAAACAAAACCAGCAAAAATGCTTCCCATGACACTGAGCCTGAATAAAATACATGCAGTGACTTTTCATAGGGATATTCTGGCCCATTCTTAAGATCCTCGTGGAGTTGGATGGCTACCAGCCCAAGCTGCAATTTTGAGCGTAGACTATATCCTTTATTATAATCTCTCTTATTGGGTTGTTTTGCAACCCTTATTAACATAATCCTATCTGCACCAGTTCTAAAAAAAGTCTCTACCCTGTTCAACATTTATCTTAAACTTTATTATTACAGTTCTACACGTGGCCCCATAATTCTCAGATGCACCTCTGTCATACAAATATCCACAGAAATCCACAAAAGGGCTTCCCACGACAATGAGTCTTAATATATCACACTCAATGACCTTTGGTAAGATCCTTGTGTATTTGAACAGTTACCAGACAAGCTGGATTTTTGAGCTTCACTATATGATTCATGATATTTTCTCTTGATGAGTTGTTTTTCAACCCTTTTTAGTGTAATCCAATCTGCACTACTTCTTTTAAAAAAAGACTCTAGGAGTAACATTTTTCCAATACATCGCTTGTCTTAAACCTTAATATTTCAGTTCTACTCCTGGCCCCATAATAACCCATTAGGACACACGCCTATGTTCTCCTCCGTGAGGTATAATGCACAAATGGCCATCATTAACTAGAATAACCGACCTGATTCTTTCTAAGTTAGTGTTTTATTTTTTGTTGGGATGTTTTGGATTTATGCATTGACATTAATCCTCATGGGGACAATTTTGGCTACAATAATGTTAATTTTTAACTTATTTCCTGCTTTTCGCCAAACAACAGACAAAAAACATGATGTGAATTTTTAAATAAGCTTTCAATTCCTTCCACTTGAATCACTGGGGTAATGTACAAAAAATCCCTTTCTCTGTTTATTTATTTAAAACTTTAGGTTTGAACTAGAAAAGCACTCCAATAAGAAAGTATGTTTGTTGAAATATTGTTGGGCTGTAATACCTTTAGGAACTTTTTAGCAATTCCATGACGCAACCTCCTGTACTCGGGCAACTCCAATAACTCCCTCTGGTTGGCTCAGTAAAGGCACCTCCCCAAACCACACCTCCAAGGGATTATTGGATAACCCATTTTGTAACAAATAAATTGTAGTTCCTGACACTCTTCATTTCACACTGAAACAGGGCTCAGAGAGCAACTCTTGATTGACAACCGAATGAGAATAAATGAAGAATCCTTGAAAGGAACCATTGTCTATATTGTTTTTTTTTTTTTTTTTTGAACTACCACAGCACTGTACCATTCTTTACTTACTACTAACTCACTTTATTTTACAGCCTCCTACTACTAGGGACCTTTAGCACAAGGGTCATTCATGTAGGACTGAGCAATTAGAACGGTGGCTTATACCAAGGGGGCAGATACACCTAACCAATAGCTTTTATCAGGGCTGGTATCTACAAGCTGATTACAAAGAAAGTACAGCCATCATAACCCTGGTCAGCATAGCCACTTACCGGCCCAAGCCTAGGGATGCTCAAGCATATAAGGGAGAAACCCTCATCAGGGCCTTACTGCATCCACCACAAAAGCTCTTATCAGGGCTGGTCTCTTATTAACCAGGATTGTGAACCAGGACTGAGCTGAATATTCCACCAAAGGACCTCCCTCCAAAGGGAAATACTGAGAACATTCTCTCTATTTTTTTTGTATTAGAAGAAATAACCACAGATTTAAGGGGATGGCCTTGGGAGACTAGAAAATGTTTTATCTCTTATTCCTAGATTTGAATCCCACAGTATAAGAATCAATTTTTCTCAGTGTTTAAAGGCAAAAAAAAAAAAACATATCAGGTCATTACCTTTATGGCCCCAGTGCATGTCTGTAAACTTAACTCACCTAACAGTTACCTTCCAATTTCCAATATATATATTTCCAGGCTACATCAGTAGACACCCATCAAACTAAGGCCAAGTGTCAGATAAGCCTTCCAATTTCAATTATTTATTTCCTCCCTACTTCACGCTGCTGCACTCCTCTTAACATCACACAAACTCAGTTAGCATCATTGCTCAGGTTTGCGTACAACCAGTAAACTCAATAACTGGAACTGGTGGGAAAGCATCAGTTTCCATTGCTCTATTTTGAGTGGTAGGCATGGCTGGTGTTAGAGAGGAAGGTGGCAAGATAAGGTACAGAGATGGGGTGTCCAAGAGTTCAGGATATTTATTGGACTCCTGGTAAAGCACCACAGCCAAAGGCTTCTGCAGGGGAAATATTCTGGCTCCCAGTACAAGTCTGAGGCATGGAATAGAGTGGTCCAGGCTGTATCCAGAGTCACTAGCATCCCACACACTAAACAGCAGAGTAGGCATCACTTTAATGACCTACACAGGTGAAAAAGGGATGCCCTCAACCATTGGTTGCATAAGTTTGAGACTGCGGACAGCTGTGTAAGTATGACAATGAGAGAGTATCTATAAGACATAGAAAGCTAAATATAGGCAAGACTGGTATGCATAATGATCTTCTGTTCTTTTCCCTTCTTTTTCCCAGCTGCCACCAAATGTAAGTTCAACTGGCAGGTTCATGTTGCTCAAATGGAGCTACTGAGGGAAGCAAGTGGTATGTATGCACTAGAAGAGAAGTGTTATTGTAGCTTTAAAAGTTAAAGATAGCTTTTTTGGTCTTTTATAGAGTTGTATCAAATTGAGCATGCATATTCCAACTGTAAAAGCAAGTATGCATACATTAGTCTGTAGAACAAACCAATTGTAGGAGTCAGGGTGGGAGGTTGGCATAATGGCTAAGGTGTTTACCTTACAGACAAAAGGTGCAGGGTTTGATTCTCACATGGGGTAATTGGCTAAGCTTAGAATGGGCCTACAAGGGCAGTTAGCCTAGTACTAATATATGAACCTAAAATTAAAATACTATCAACGTTAGAAAATGTTTGAAATTATCCATGGGAAACGGTCTTTCTTTCCTAGGGCCGATAGCCTAGTACCAACCTATGAACCTAAAAATATTATGGGAAGAAATATCCAGGGAATTGTTATGGCTAGGCTTGTACAGGCCCTAGGGCCGATAGCCTAGTACCAACCTATTAACCTATAAATATCGTGGGAAGAAATATCCAGGGAATTGTTATGGCTAGGCTTGTATAGGCCCTAGGGCCGATAGCCTAGTACCAACCTATGAATCTATGAACCTATAAATATTAGACTGTAGTCAGAGGTTGTGGGTTCAAATAGCATGATTCACAACTATATAATACTGTTATTTCTTCTATAATATTTACATTAAATTAAAAACTCTATACCAGTGGCACAAATACCCTGCTGTAAACTGTAATTTGTACAATTGGAGCATGCATATGTGCAGTAAATGCATATTTCAAGGATTACTTTCAGCAATCTGTGGTATAATGTGTATCTGTTACTATATATACTTAAATGTAATACTTCACATAAAAGAGTTGCATAATTCTGTTAATGCATTGTATGTCACGTATGATGGTACTATTTTTATTTCTTTTTTTCTCTTACCCCAACCCTTATCTCTCTGTTTTTTTATTTTCTATTATGTGTCATCTAAATGTCTCCATGTCATCCATGTGTACCACATCAATAAATGCTACACAGCACAGTGAGGTAGGCTAGCCCTAGTGGAGCAGCCTGTCCCTGCTCCACTGGCTCCAGCACATCTGTGAGCCAACCTGACAGAACTGCTTCTGTTGCCGCTGCACTACCTGCACCCTCAGGTAGTACTGCCCTGAAAGCCAGTGCAATGGTACCCACTGGGAGCAGTGGTAAAGGGGTGATTTCATCACCCACCAGGACATGCCAGGGCTGGTGCATAGGGTCATATACCACACCATTGGTGTATGGCTATGGCAGATGAAGAGGCTTCTTTCCCTCATGGTCCATTGGAGGAGAAGACGTCAAGCACTCCAGCTGCCAGTGGAGTAAGGGCATAATGACAGTTCAATGGGTGAGCACCTTATTCTCACTGCTCCAACTTGATGGGGATGCGCTTGTGTTGTTCCCCTCCCTTGTCCCAATTATGGTGTCACCAAACCTTTTGTGTCCCTCACCAACCCTGTCTCTTGTCTTGTTTGTTTACATTTGCTTCCTCACCTACTCAATTTTCCTGACCCAGACATATCTCTGTCCCTAACCCAACAGTCCTCTCTTAATGAATTAAAAAAAAAAATCCGCCCATACATCGTTCTCCATTTCACACGTGTCTTCTTGATACACTTTAATAGGTAAATAGCAGAGATGTGAATAAATGTAGGTCTGTCATCAAGAATGCACAAATAAAACACAGGACTGACCAACACAGCTTAAAGCAGTAAAATCCACATTTCATATATGTATGAATATACAGTAAGTGCTTTGTAGTTTGCTTTCAGGAAGCTTCATCCAATAGTTATTCTTATCAAGGTGTTTTGACCAAAGACATTGGTCATGCCATGAGGAATGTCCATTGAGAGAGAAAGGGCAGGGCAAGACCTTATTTAAATATTATGAATCAATTGGCTTGACATCCATACAGAACTGGGTTAGTTCTGTCAACACAATGACCCGAGTACCTTTGACATATTCTATTGATGTCAGAATGGTTTGGATATCATTAAGAAGAACTGGTCTATTTTGCATATTGATAATAAAATTAGAGATCTGGTTGGGGAAAAAAATAGTTTTTGTTTTAAAGATACTAAGTCCCTGAAGCAGCACTTACTTTATCCACCTAATATACCCATCAGGAGGCTTTCTGTCTGTATTGGCACCTTTTCATGCCAGTATTTTACTGTATGTAGGTTCATTTCTGATAAGAACTTTTTATACATCCAGATATAATGTATGCTATACTGCTGATTTGTATGTCACTTGTAGTAGCACAGATTTAATCTAGTTAGCTTTTTGTTGTATATGCTCATGGTTTTATGTAGTGAAGACAAATAGGTAATTGAGAGAGCATGTACTAGAACATTTATGTGATATATGGAATGGGAAGCTAACTAATGCTCTTGCCAAACATGTTAGTGTAAATGGACAACTACATATATTTAGATTTATGCTGCTAGAGTTGATGGTGAAAGGTATAAGGGGAGGTGATTTTTATAATGTAACTGAGAGGACTGAAATGCTGTCTTGAATGAAATGGTGCCTTTACAACTAGCACTTAGATCATGTAACTTCTATTATTAATTGGCTCTGTTAATTGATTTTATTGACTGGATGTTATTTAAATATGCTGTTTCTTTTACATTTTGTATTTTGGTCTGATGAAGCACCTCTCAGGTGTGAAAGTGCTTAGTGTGTGTTTATATGACTCTAGAACAGCTGATCGACAAACCAACTACCCAAATCCAACCCTACCGTACACCATTTACCAAAACTGCTTTCACCAAAAAAGCAGTTTCGGTAAACAGAAGGTAAAACACACACACACACACACACACACACACACACACACACACACACAATGCACATACCATGTTTACGCACCTCCCACACCCCCTACTTTGGCATAACCCAGTTGGGAATATTCCCTTATCCCCACTGTAGTCCATTCTCACCCACTACCACTTCCCCCCGGTTCCCTGTACTTTTATAAAAGTTTCACAAAAGCACTTTTTTCGATAAAAAGGGCTTTCGCGAAACTGTGACAGCCCATTTCACTTTCAGTGAAGCAGTCTGTCGATCAACTGTCCTAGATCCATTTATACATATATTAAATGTGGATTTTACTGCTATAAGCTGTAATGGTCGGTTCTGTGTTTTATTTGTGTACACTTGATAAGGTCCAAGTAGCTATAAAACATGATTACATTGTTGTCACCCCTCTTTCTAGAGGTGACACTCCAAATAAAGCTAATATTCTGCACATATGAGCAGTTTTTACTGTTGGAGAAATGGATCGGTATGGTTCTTTCTTACCTCCCTGCTGTACATTCCTGTATTGCTTTTCCCTTTGTTCTTCCCCCTGTTTGCTCCCCATTTCACCATGTTGCTATTTACCTCATTTTAGCACCTATAATCTGGTAAAAAAATAGTATCACACACAGTACACACAAGTAGCAGAAAAATCAGTGGATCTCTTCACTTTTTGGCCTCTATGTTTGCGCAGAATTTTGCATCACACACCAATGCCAAGCAAAGGTGAATGGCTCTACAGTGATGCGCTTACCTCCTCAAAATGCTGCTTAACCGAACTGGGTTATGCCAACACACACAGCAACACATGTACTGTAAACAATTAAATATCATTGCATTATCACTGTTTGTTTTAAAAGTATTACATCCACTTAGATTCAAACTCAGTATCATATGGGATAAAAATAAATGTGTCAAAGCATTTACACCTGCTGCCACAGAATCAGTTAAGCAGCAGGTATGTTTCATAGACTCAATACTAACTCACAGACTTTAGCAAAGCAGCTTGCATTTGTTCACTGCTTCACTATGCGCAAACAGAGAAAGTCATGCAGATGTGTATCTTGCATGCACAAACATTTTATCCACCGTCGTGCAAACTGCTGCTTGCTGAGCTATGGAAAACTAAATATTATTATGTATTAGTGATGTTTACCATCCTTTTCCTGTTTAAGACATGAAATTATGTTTGGAAACATAAACTGAAAACCTTATCTAACAATATGTTACATATTTACAATACAGCCATGTGTTGCCTCCCCCCAGGCACTGCAACCCTGGTGTCTCAGTACTTTTATCACACATATATCTATTACACTACATAAATTAATATCATATGTCTTGTGATATGCAATGCACATCAATCTGCTAAGATGCAGAACTAGAACTATTGGCTCATAAGCCTAACCTGCCTTATTCGCAAGGCTATGGAAGGAATCATCATGGACCTTATCCACAAGGGAATAGGTGACTTTCAACACACCTAACCGGACCTGTGTTGGTTTTGTCAAGGGTAGATCTTGCTTATTAAACCTAGATGAGTTATTTGGTAATGACTCCAAAGACCTGGATGAAGGTGTGACACCCCTGCACTGGCCCAGTAATCAAAGAGCCTCAATCCTCACCACTGGCAACAGTGAGGGATGTACACAATGGGAGGATGACAAGTATACACACAGTAAAGTACAAATTCCCTTAAGAGCACACATAGATCACAGTCAGTCTGGGGCTGCTTTCTGCCTCTTTCTCTAGATCCCAAATAAGACTCCCCACTGGCACACCTA
>NC_056743.1:1730001920-1730012645 GCF_019279795.1 Protopterus annectens
CAGAATGTGTTTGGCTTTCGCCACCCATTTTAAATTTATTTTGCTATGCCCTTTTTCGAGGTTAGTATACTGTGCCTCTGTCTAACAGTGACACAGAAGTGATACCCGGGGTAAAACTGCGATCTCCCATCCACTCATCAAGATTCTTCTTGAAGAGAGTCAATGAGGGACTCTGCCTAACCTGGACTGGGATTTTATTCCAGAGTGAAGGGAGCCTCTGGGTTATGAATCTGTCCCTCCAGCATGTCCTATTTATTTCAGTGCTGAGGTTCAAGTCTCTCGAGCCAGAGCTCGATAGGATTTGGATTTTCTGAGGTGCAGCATGTCCATTAATTCCGGGTTGGACATGGCTTTATACGTCAGGCACAGATCGCCTCTGAACAGGCGGTATGCCACTGACTAGAGCTGAAGTTTCTTTAACCGGGCAGCATATGGCATCTGTTTGAGCCCTTTGATCCTCTTGTTGAGGTACTTTTGGGGTCTTTCCAGTTGCTGCAGGTGTCTGGTAAGGTACATCCCAAAAGGGGCATTGTACTCAATTATGGGCCTGATGAGGGATGAGTAAAAAGGCACGATGACCTCCCCTGATCTAGATGTGAATCCCTTCATGATTAGGTGGGCTATATAAAATGTTTTTCTAACCACTTTGGCCACGTGGTTGTCAAATGAGAGATTGCTATCAACTTGGGTCCCCAGGTCCCCAGGTCCCTAATTACTTCTTCTGTACTTAATGGATTACCACCTATGTGGTAATTTGTGGGCACTTTGTTTTTGCCAGAGGGGATGACTATACACTTTTTAGCATTTAGCTTGAGGCCATGGCTCTGGCACCAGTTGTCTGTTTCTATGAGGCCCTTTTGGAGGATGCTTGCGTCGGCTGGAGAGTCAATTATGGTGCCCAGTTTGCAGTCATCTGCGAACTTGGTCAGCCACAGTCCTTCCGTGTTGGCCTGTACCTCCGACAAATATATACCGAACAAGAGAGGTCCCAGGACTGAGCCTTGTGGGACACCACTTGTAACTGGTTTGGAGTCTGACATGGCTGCAGCAATTCTAACCATGTGGGTTCTGTCCCTGAGCCAGTTTGCAATCCATCTAGTGACATAGGCTTTTGCGAGGTCCAGGTAGGCTGTGTGGACCACCTTCCCCTCATCAATGGCCTTGGTGACTGTTTCAAAGAAATCAACCAGGTTTAAGAGGCAGGATCTGTCCTTAACAAAGCCGAACTGGGTAGGATCCAGTGTCTGTAGGTCCCCAATATCTTTATTTATGAGGTCCATGATGATCCTTTCCATAGCTTTGCAGACCAAGCTAGTCAGGCTTATGGGGCCATAGTTTCCCGGATCCGTTGAGGCACCGCCTTTATGGAGAGGGACCACTGTTGCTGTACGCCACTCTTTGGGCACATATCCTGCAGTAAGGCTGAGATTGAACCGTAGTTTTATGTTTGGGTTTAGCTCTTCTTGGAGTTCATGTAGGACTCAGCCCGGGACACCGTCTGGTCCCATTGATGCTGTGTTTTTTGCTTTGGAGAGGGCGGCTCTTACCTGAGCATCTGAGATGTCAGGAGGGCAGCACTCTGCTGGGATAGATATTTGCCCTTTTGGTGAGGATGGGGGGGGAGAAGTTTGCGCTGAACCTGTCAGCTAGGATGTTGGCAATGACTGTAGGTTCGGTGTATTTTTTGTCATTTTGGACTAATTCTGAGCATATCTGGGAATTACCACCCAGGTTCCTAACATAACTAAAGAAAGCCTTGTGATTATCCTTAGTGTCCTGTGCAATTTTTCTCTCGAAGCTGGCCTTAGACAATTTTATGAGTGCCCATAGTTTTTTGCTAATACTGATCAGTGATGCCTTCCTTTTTTGGGATTTTGCTCTATCATTTAGTAGCTTCCTCCTTCTATTGTATAGTTTGTTTATGGCTGGGGTCCACCAGACAGGATGTCTGCCTTTGGAGGATTGAGTCTTGGTTTTATTTGGGATCGCATGATCCATGCATTCCTGAAGGTATTCATAGAATGTGTTTATAAAGGATTCTGCGGTCTGGGCCGTATTTTTCACAGGCCCGGGGGCTTTGAAGGATTCCACCTCGGTTTTGAGGAGTGTGAAATTTGCTTTAGAGAAGTTTTTCACTGTGGTTTTCTGGGCAGGGGGTGGGGTCGGGATGTGAATATCCAGTGAGATTAGCTTATGGTCTGATCTTACCAGTGAGGGATACACTTCTGGTCTGGAGCATAGAGTCCCCATGTTGGTGATGATCAGGTCCAGTATGTTTTCCCCTGTTGTGGGAGTGGTAACAAGTTGTTCCATAGCATTTGAGTTTATAAATTCTAGAAACCTTTGGGCTAGGGTGTTGGAGCTAGAGTAATGCTCCCAGTCTATGTTTGGGTAGTTGAAGTCGCCCAATATAATGGTTGTTTGGAGAGACCTTCATATTTTCCAGTGTAGTCAGGAAGGCCGAGTGGGGTTCCTGGGTTTGGGAGGGTGGTCTGTAGCAGGCTATAAACTGGAAGGCAGTTTTACCCACTGTTAGTTGCACATGGATAGTCTCTGATGCTTCGTGCTTTGCCACCAACCTGGAGGTGTGGGTATCCTTGATGAATATCGATACTCCCCCTCCTTTTGTGGTTCGGTCCAAGTTTTGGGGCCGAAAAGCATGGTATGAGGTATAACCTGGTAGTGCTGGGGTGCTCTCAGGAGCCAAGAACCAGGTTTCTGTTACTGCACAGATATCGATGTTCTCCATGCTAAGGAGAGTTTCGAGTGTGTGCATCTTGAGGTTTAGACTTCTGGCGTTGAGTAACATTACTCTTAGTTTCTTATCCCTTGTGATACCTATGGAGGTGAGTTTGTCTTTTGAGCCTTGCCTAAAAAAGGCACTATGGGGGTAGCAAGAGCCTTTTCCAATATCCGAAAGCCCAGGGGTGATAGGTGCAAGCCATCCCTAGTGAAGCATCGTGGCTTGTCGAGCATATCATCCCAAGCTGACAGGCACTGGATCCCCTTTGAATGACACCAGTACTTAAGCCAATTGTTGAAATTGATCATCTTGTCTTCATATTGTGGCATCATTCTTGGTGAGGGTAAGATGCTACTCAAGGTCAGGGTCATACCGGCCTGGGCTACATGCTCAGAGAGCTCCTCTATGTTTCTTTTCATGTAGTCCAGGGAGGCACGTCTCAGGTCATTCACACCAGCATGGACAATGACTGAGTCATATTTGTACTTGCCTTGGAGTGACCTAAATGCTTGTGTTATGTGGCGGATCCTAGCACATGACAGGCTGCTCACTGTGACCCTTTCCTTGTTCAGCCTGGTGAGCGGGACGTCAGTGTGCCTGACGATAGAGTCACCTATTACAAGTGTATCAGGTGTGTTGTTTAGTCTTAATGGCTGTGACTGTTCGGCACACTGGCTTTGTGAGATATGTGTTGCACGTGTTTTGTTTTGGGGTAGCGGTTGCTTTGGTGTCTGCTTTGGAGGTCTCTGCTGCTTAGGCAGATCTTTATTTAGAGCCTCCGAGTATGTTTTTGTGTGATTATGTGTTTGGTTTGCTGTCGTGGTAGGTCTATGTGAGACTGGAATTGTAGTGAGTGTGGTTTCCTTCTCCTCCTGACTGGTTATTCCAGTACTGAGTTGAGAGTGCTTAGCCTCCAGTTTGGCTATATGGTTGCATCTCTCACGTGTGTTGGAATTTGTTGGGAGGAGGTGAGGGTTGTCTGTGTACATGAGGCAGTTGTAATATTGCCTCAAGATTCCCAGATTCACCAGCTGGACCGGAGAGGAGATTGAAAACTGACCTTTGGACATGCTAGAATAATATTGGGAATTCCTTTATAATTGAAAACAAGGGCCAGTGGAGAGTGAGGGTGTAGTGCTTTTAATTTTTAGTGCTGACTTATATAATTGCTTTAGTGAGCAAGTGCCGGGTAAGTTAAGTGCAATGTGTTACATGTAACTTAAATGCAAAAACGACAAACAATAACTTTCTTTCAAGTGAAACAAGGAAATAAGTACAGTAAGCAATGCAGATATCACTAGTGATCCACAGAAGCACTGAGAAGCCGCGTATTAGGTGGAATTAGCGTTCCAGGGAAATAGCAAGCAAACAAACAACAAGCATATAAACAAAGCTAGATTCAGCAGGCCTGGATCTATTCTATGCTACAGCAAACAAGGTGTACCAATTTCAGTAAGATACAGTTCAAATATTCAGGCACTATAAACCTTTAACCAGAAATTCCCAGCTCAGAAGGGCAGAGTCCAGCCTCTTCTCCCACAAGAGTGCAGACCACAAACCTTCTTAATGTAAAATAACTGGCCTGAAGCCCAAGTGCTTAAACCAGAACTAATACACTTTAAGAATAACAGACACTGGGCTCTCAATCAGCAGTTCCCAACTTAGAAGGATGAAAGCTACCTGTCCTGCCACCACAGTGCATGCCACAAACCTTCCTAATGTAAAACAACTGGTCTGAAGCCCAAGTGCTTAATCCAAAAGACTTAGAATGATAGCTACACTTTAATCAAGTTACTACCAAGCAGTAATAAATACAAATTAATACTTTAGAGAATGCCTGGATTAGTGCTCAAGTTACACAAACAAAGCTAGATCCAGCAGGCCCGAATCCAGTCTATGCCACAGCAAACAAGGCGCACCAACTTCAGTTGGGAGCCCATCTCCATTGGCATTGCTAATCCCACTGCGGTGCTGCACTGTCATATGATATGCTTGCAACCCTAGGTTCTACCTTAGTAACTTGGCATTTTACTGGCTGGCTTGTTCTAGCCATCTAAAGGGATTGTGGTCTGTAACTACAGTGAATTTCCTTTTGTACAGATAAGACTGAAGTTTCTGCAGTGCCCACACTATGGCTAGGCATTCTTTTTCTACAGCTGTATAGCATTCCTCCTTGCATCAGAGCCTATGACAGATATAAACCACTAGGTGCTCTTCTCCCTCTGAGGACACCTAGCTAAGTGCAGCCCCCACCCCATGGTTTGAAGCATCCACCTGCACAACAAATTTTTTGCAGTAAGCTGGACTGGCTAACACAAGTGGTCCTCCCAAAGCTCCTTTAAGCTTCTGGAATGCCTGCTCACATGCTAAGGTCCACATTACCTTATCTGGCCTGTTTTTCCTTGTCAGGTCTGTGAGGGGAGCAGCTATGGTACTATAACTGGGGATCAACTTTCTGTAGTACCCTGCTGTCTCTAAAAATGCCCTCACCTGCTTTTTGGTAACAGGGGCAGGCCCTGCATGAATGGTTTCCACTTTGGCAGGTGCTGGCCTGACCTACCACTTCCCACTCTATGTCCCAGGTAGGAGACCTCTGCCATACCCACCTGACATTTGCTAGGCTTAATGGTCAACCCTGGCCTTTGTAGTCTGCCCAGCACCTCCCTGACATGCTGAAGGTGCTCTTGCCAGGAATGGCTGTAGATGGCAATATCATATAGGTAAGCAAGGGCAAAATCTCCTGCTCCTGCTAGAATATGATCTACTAGCCTCTGGAAAGTTGCCAGGGTATTTTTCATCCCAAAGGGCACCATTGTGAACTCATACAAGCCAAAAGGAGTCACAAAGACGACCTCTTTCTCTCTAGCACTGGGAGTCAAGTGCACCTGACAGTAACCCTTGGTGAGATCAATGGTGGTAAGATATTTATCCCCACCCAGCTGCTCTAAGGCTTAATTTGTCCTAGGCATGGGGTAAGCATCTGACTCTGTGTGAAAATTTAATTTCCAATAGTCCACACAGAACCTGGTGCAGCCATCCTTCCTTGGTACCAGCACAATTGGGGAGGCCCAGGTACTGCTGGACTCCTGAATTACCCCTAGTTCCAACATTTCCTGTATCTACTCCCTCAGAGTCTGTTTGACTCTCTCAGGTACCCTATAAGGGGACTGCTTAATAGGCCTTTGGGGTTCTATATCCACATGGTGCTGCTCCAGGTGGGTGCACCCTGGTTTCACAGTGAACATGCCCCCAAAATCCTGTAACACTGCTCAGATTTTTTGAACCTGGGTAGGAGATAACTGCTGGGACATTGCTACCCCTTCCACTGAGGTGTCATTCTGAGCCATATGGAAGAGATTGGTCACCAGATACCCCTCAGACTCCTTTTGCCATCCAGCACAAAGGCCTCTCTATCATGGTAAGGCTTCATCATGGTATAATTTGTGCTGCCTAGTAGTTCTACCATGTAGTTAACATCACTGACCTTCCTTACCACCTTGTAGGGTCCCTCCCAGGCTGCCTGCAGCTTGTTGTGTCTGACAGGAATGAGAACCATTACCTGCTGCCCTACAGCATACTCTCCAGCTCAAGTATTCCTGTCATACCAGACCTTTTTCTGCTGTCGGTCTTTTGCCAGGTTCTCCTGTGCCAAGCCCATGCGTTTCCTGAGCCTTAACATGAGGTTTAGGACATATGCCACAACAAACTCCTTGTGAAATTCACACTCACCCTCCCCTCATATCAAATCAAATCTAGAGGTCCCTCACCCTGTGCCCATACAGCAACTCAAAGGGTGAAAAACCTGTGGATGCCTGGGAACCTTTCTGTAAGCAAACAACAGATGAGGCAAATATTTGTCCTGATCCCTTTTAAACAGGCCTGCAAATGCCTGTAACATCATCTTGAGTGTAGAGTTTAACCTCTCAACAAGACCATTAGTCTGGGGATGGTAGGGGATGGTCCGAAGGTGCTTCACCCCACAGTACTTCCATAGACAAATCAGCAGTCTGACATGAAAATGGCACCTCTGTCAGTCAGTATTTGTTTTGGGAAACCTACCCTACTGAAAATCTCAAACAAAGCATATGCCACCTTTTCTGCCTCAGTGGGTAGCATAATCTACTACCACTAGGATATACATTTTCCTGTGGAACTTGAGGTGCTCAGAGGCCCCACCATATCCATAGCTACCCTCTAAAATGGCTCCTCAATCACAGCAAAGACATCAAATAAACTTTCACCTAGTCTCCTGCCTTGCCTACCTTTTGGCACTGCTTACATGTCCTGCAGTACCCTGCTACATCTCGGGAAATTCCAGGCCAATAAATGTTCTGCATACTACAATTGTTTGTACATTTTATGCCCATATGACCTGCAAAGGGAATATCCTGAGCTATGGCTAGAAGTGCCAGATGGTTGGCTCTGGGCACTACCAACTGCTGTATTCTTTCACCCTCTAGCTCTCCCTCAGGGATCCGCTCTCTATACAGTAACCTTTTATCCCAGTATACAGATTCCCCTTTCCATTGAGAATCAGGTGCCTCACTAGCTACTTTCCTCAGGCCTTGTACTCTAGGGTCTGAGAGCTGAGGAAGTTTCAACTATCTCTTTGTAACCCTTCCCAGCTCCCCTTCCACAGAAAGTCTGGTATCCTCTGACAGTGGTGCCTCACTGCCAGCCTGGGTACTACTACACACCTCTGCCTGTGCAATCACTCTGTCCAAGGGTGCATCAGTACCCACAAGCAGCTGTGGCTCACCTTCAGTCTCACTGCTACAGGGTAGCTCCCTCCCTGAAGTAACCACCTCATCAGTCCTGACTGCAAGTGTGCAGTCTGTCTGGGTCTCTCGCAGGCTACCAGACTCACATACTTGTCTCTAAGCCTGACTGCATGTAACTGCATGAACACATGGTACTGCATTAGCAAAATCATTCCCTATCAGGACATCTGCATGGTTATCCTCAAACACATCTACTTGCTGGCTTCCTTTCCAGTCCTCCCAGTCAAGGTGAACCCTAGCCAAAGGTATTTGGAATTGGGTCCCTCCTAAAGCTCTGACTGGAGTAGAATGCCCAAGCAAGTAGTGCTCCTCTGTAAACCATTACAGGATTCACAATGGTTAGGTCAGAGGCTGTGTCTCTCTTCGCCATGGCCTCTTTCCCATCCACTAAGATAGGATATAATGTCTTGTGGTAGTTTGGACCTCTTTGGTCTTGAGACAATTTACTGCTGGAATTTTGTCATTCCCACTTACTGGCTTTCACACCTTTTGTTCCACACCTTGCATTCGTGGACATCTATATGCTACATGTCCCCACTGTTGCATTTAAAACATTTAACCCTTGGTCCTGGATATGTACCTGGACTACTGGCTTCCCCTGCTACTGGCAGACTCTGTTGGGGTAGTCTGGGCTGCCCAGCATGTGTTCCCTTAGACCCATGAGCAGCACTGGGTGGCCCTTTCCTGTGCAGTGATGCCCTACTTGCTAGGTATAGGTCTTCCTTCTTCCCCAACTCATCTACAGTATTTCATTGTCTATCAGCTAACCAGATTCTCATGTCCTCAGGCAAAGTGATAAAGGCTTGTTTCATCACCAAAAGGTCTGCCAGCCCTTCAAAAGTGGTGACGTGACATTCACTCACCCACCTATGAAAATAAGTGCTTAGTTCAGCAGCATATTCACACACAGTTTCATCTGTCTTGTATCTATGCTCACAAAACTTTTTCCTATAAGCTTCAGATGTTAACTTAAAATATTTTAACAAACAGTTCTTTACAACATTATAGTTTAAACAATCAGTGTCAGACATTTTAGAAATTACAGTTTCAGCTTTACCATGGAGTATGGGGGGTCAGGAACCCTACCCAGAGCCCTTGTTCAACATTATACTGTTTGCATACCCTCTCAAACATATGAATAGAACTATCAAAATTATCCCAGTCTGTAAATTGTGGAAGAAATTTACTGACCTTTGTTGCTTCCGGGGTTCAGTTACTCCCTTCCCCATTACCTCCAGGATTCTGGTGAAGAATCAGAATCTCCTTTTCATGTTGCCTCTGCCTCTCATTCTCCTCAGCCTCTAAATGTCTCAGTCTCTTCTGCTTCTATTTCCAAATGCTTGGCCTCCATCTCAAGTCTCTTTAACTCCAGATGGATTTTTAAGTCCTCTGTGGAAAGGTTGAGCTGTCCATTTTCTGAGAGTTGTACATCTCCAAAGCCAGTCTGATTGTCCTCCTGGTTGCTGTTCTGTGATGCAGCTGTGACTAAAGCTGCAATCATGTCTGCTTTAGTCAGGTTGGCATGCATCAGTCCTTTAGCCTGGAACATCTCAGCCAACTTGCCCCTTGTCAGCTTGCCATACTCCTCTGCTGACATGCTTGCCTGCTCTCCCTGACTAACTAAACTAACAAAAAAATAAGATAATTGTAATATGAACTCTGACTGTTCACTGCTTGGCTGATTGAGATTACAAACACCATCAGTGACCACTGTACACAAGCTACATGAATTCAATATCCCACCACTACAAGCCAATTAATATGTGATGTGGCTAACTCGCCACTGTCAACCAATTAGTATGTGATGTGGATATCCCACCACTGCCAAACAATTAATATGTGATGCCCCTGCACTGGCCCAGTAATCAAGGCACCTCAATCCTCACCACTGGCAACAGTAAGGGATGTACACAATGGGAGGATGACAAATACACACACAGTAAAGTAAAATTTCCCTTAAGACGACATAGAGATCATAGTCAGTCTAGGGTTGGTTTCTGCCTCTTTCTCCCAATCCCCAATAAGACTCCCCACTGGCCCAGCTATAGGGTTAAGATCTCAAGCCAAAACCTCCAGCACCCTGTCTGTCTAACCAGTGCTTCGTGTCCCTGCACAAGTGACTGACACACACACATACACATTGAGATTTGATTTATATACAAACACACAGACACTCCTGGCGAAGGATGGCACAGACTTACTAGCTATGCTCCCTTCTGCCCAGTCTATAAGGTAGTTGTCACTGCCACCAGCCACTACTTATCAGCTGCTCTAAGGCCCTTACAAAGGGTGCCCAATCCTACTGTGTAATGCTACTATTATCCAAATGGTAAGTCTGACCAAGAGCAAGGCTATTGGCGTGACCTGTACAGTGTCACCAAATACATATGCAAGTATTCTAAGAGCTTAAATATCTCTAAACAAACTGGGCACAATTAAAAGGTTTACATATATTTAATAATAAATAATAAAATAACAATTCAGAGCCACAAGGGCGGGAGACTTAAACCTCGACACGGCTATTAATAGGACGTGCTGGAGGGATAGATTCATCACCCAAAGACTCCCTATGCTGTGGAACAAAATCCCGGTACATGTGAGGCAGAGCACCTCGCTGACCTTGTTCAAGAGAAATCTTGACCAATGGATGGGAGATCGCAGATATACCCCAGGGATTACCTCAGTGTCACTGCTCGACAGAGGCACAGCAAAATAATGGGTATAGTTCCCCATACTAAAGGGGTGGCGTAAGCCACAAAACGATGGGCTAGGCTTGTAAATGCCCTTGGGCAGATAGCCTAGTATGAACCTATGAACCTATGAACCTATGAACAAGACAATACTCAAACAACATATTAACTACAGAGTTCAGAATCACAACAAATATTTTAAAACAACATTGCAGGACAGTCTCAAATAAATACAGAAAACATCTAAACTAATCTTTACTATATTCCTATCTATATCTAAAAGATACTTTGCCCTAAATAACCTACATACAGAACAAGGCAAATGCAGATGATGATGAATGGATGTTTCTAGGTCCAAGACAAGATCAAACTGCACAGCCTTTCTCTGCGAGACTTCTTAAATTACTGTCATGTATTACTGCTGGGTTAGCCTGCTTGACATCACTCTGTCACCTGCCTTAGTTCCCATGCTAACAGAAACTTAACAAAATTAAAAATCATTTTCAATCCA